>NC_140175.1:76074125-76258276 GCF_963971535.1 Notolepis coatsorum
ACACACACACACACACACACACACACACACACACACACACACACACACACACACACACACACACACACACACACACACACACACACACACACACACACACACACACACACACACACAGGCCCAACTCTACTGTCCTAGGCCCAGCTCTACTGTACCAGGCCCAACTCAACTGTACCAGGCCCAACTCTACTGTACCAGGCCCAACTCTACTGTAGTAGGCCCAACTCTACTGTACCAGGCCCAACTCGACTGTACCAGGCCCAACTCTACTGTACCAGGCCCAACTCTACTGTACCAGGCCCAACTCTACTGTACCAGGCCCAACTCTACTGTAGTAGGCCCAACTCTACTGTACCAGGCCCAACTCTACTGTACCAGGCCCAACTCTACTGTAGTAGGCCCAACTCTACTGTACCAGGCCCAACTCGACTGTACCTGGCCCAACTCTACTGTACCAGGTCCAACTCTACTGTACCAGGCCCAACTCGACTGTACCAGGCCCAACTCTACTGTACCAGGCCCAACTCTACTGTAGTAGGTCCAACTCTACTGTACCAGGCCCAACTCTACTGTACCAGGCCCAACTCTACTGTACCAGGCCCAACTCTACTGTACCAGGCCCAACTCTACTGTAGTAGGCCCAACTCTACTGTACCTGGCCCAACTCTACTGTACCAGGCCCAACTCTACTGTACCAGGCCCAACTCTACTGTACCAGGCCCAACTCTACTGTACCTGGCCCAACTCTACTGTACCAGGCCCAACTCTACTGTACCAGGCCCAACTCTACTGTACCAGGCCCAACTCTACTGTACCAGGCCCAACTCTACTGTAGTAGGCCCAACTCTACTGTACCACCAGGACCAACTCTACATTTACCCATTCATGCACACATTCACTCTTCCACTGCCAGGAGGAGCCGTAATTTACAGTTCCCTTTCACCTGGTGCCATTCTATTTTTCACGTTTTGCTATAAACTACCAAATCTATCAAATGGACCCTACTTGGTTTGTTGACTAACTAGCAATCTAGGTTAGATCACCCTAATCTGTGTTTTTATGCATTTTAACGAGACCTCCTGGAGTATGGAGCTGATCTTTTTAGCATCTTCCATATCACATACAGTTAGCTTCACAGGCTGTTTCCTGTCACACTGCGTTCTACAGTGACTGTAAATCACTGTAATGTGGTAACGAACTAACTAACTAACTAATTAACTAACTAACTAACTATAACTAACTAACACAATAGCAAACAAACACACAGAAATAGATCTGAAACTGACTGCAGGCTTCAGAGCAGCTTTCTATTTCACTGTTAAGTGCTTCAGTTTATCCATATACAGCCTGTCTGGAGTTCAAAGACTGGACACATATGTTCTCCCCCGCCCTCTCTCTTTCTCCTTCATTATTTCTCTCTCTCCCCCCTATTTCTAATCATTTCATCCCTGTCTCCCTTCCTCTCTGATCGCCTGCATGTCTCCCCTCTGATCTCCTGCCTCTTCTTCCTCTCTCTCTCTCTCTCTCTCTCTCTCTCTCTCTCTCTCTCTCTCTCTCTCTCTCTCTCTCTCTCTCTCTCTCTCTCTCTCTCTCTCTCTCTCTCTCTCTCTCTCTCTCTCTCTCTCTCTCTCTCTCTTCTCTCAGACACTCGTTCCCCTTTTTCTCCTTCACTCCCCCCTCCTTTCTCTTCTCCCCTTGTTCCTCCTCCTCATTCCTCTCTACCAATCTTTTTCTTTTCCCCTGCACTTTCAATTGCTCACCACCCGTCTCTACCCCCCCCCCCCCCCCTCTCCCTGTCTCCTTCTTCCTGTCCTGTTCCTGTTCTTGTCCAAGGCTGTTAAAGAGGACCAGATATCTACAGTATGTCAGGGCTTTCTTTAGTTTGATGCACCAGTACCAGATATCTACAGTATGTCAGGGCGTTCTTTAGCTTGATGGACCAGTACCAGATATCTACAGTATGTCAGGGCGTTCTTTAGCTTGATGGACCAGTACCAGATATCTACAGTATGTCAGGGCGTTCTTTAGCTTGATGGACCAGTACCAGATATCTACAGTATGTCAGGGCGTTCTTTAGTTTGATGCACCAGTACCAGATATCTACAGTATGTCAGGGCTTTCTTTAGTTTGATGCACCAGTACCAGATATCTACAGTATGTCAGGGCGTTCTTTAGTTTGATGCACCAGTACCAGATATCTACAGTATGTCAGGGCGTTCTTTAGTTTGATGCACCAGTACCAGATATCTACAGTATGTCAGGGCGTTCTTTAGTTTGATGCACCAGTACCAGATATCTACAGTATGTCAGGGCGTTCTTTAGTTTGATGCACCAGTACCAGATATCTACAGTATGTCAGGGCTTTATTTAGCTTGATGCACCAGTACCAGATATCTACAGTATGTCAGGGCGTTCTTTAGCTTGATGTCAGTCTGTCACTAAACAGGGGAAGGAGATCTATAGCATAACATATGTACTTCCCCTTCCTCTTCTTCTTCTTCTTCTTCTTCTTCTTCTTCTTCTTCTTCTTCTTCTTCTTCTTCTTCTTCTTCTTCTTCTTCTTCTTCTTCTTCTTCTTCTTCTTCTTCTTCTTCTTCTTCTTCTTCTTCTTCTTCTTCTTCTTCTTCTTGTGCAGGTTCTTCAAACAGGCCGGTTTTGTGAAATATACTATAATAGTAGCCAGTCGGCCACCTACTCCACTGGGGTCTGTTTTGTCATACATACTTGGTAGTCCTTATTTGAGTTAGTACATGCAATTTAGTGGCTAAGCTAGTGGGCAGGCAACGTTGGCTTGAATCTCTAAAACCATCCAAAGTGAATAATACTAAAGCTCTAAGAGCTTTCCTCGTTTCATGATTACATAACATGCAAATATTCCCATAATTTATGCAAACACCACATGTGTCTTTGTGTCCTTTTACGAAAAAGTAGGCCAATCAGTATCATCAGTGTTGGGGATACTTCTCTGAAACTGTAGTTCATCAAACTATTAGCTACTTCATAATGAAAAGAAGTTCAACTAAATCTTAAAAGTGCTATAGATCAAATCTATATATATCTATAATCTGTAGAGTAATGATATTTTTTTAAATAATACATCCACAGAGCTTTTAAAGGTGCAGAATAAAAAATAACAAATTGATTGATGAATTGTTTGATTTATCATAAAAAAATGTGCATGTCCAAAATGTATGTTTAGCATGTAACCCCTTCCCTAGTTCCTATTTCCCCACATGGAATGCACCTGATTGGATAAATGACATGCTAGTGCTCTAGTGCGACATCTAATGGCTGAATGTTATCTATAGCACCTTTAACTATTCAAATTAAAGTGTTGCTTGTCAAACTAAAACTAAGTAGTAAACTAACAAAAATAATGTAGGCCTATAATGTTAATAATACATAAACATAATAATAATAATGTTTTTTAACTACCAACACTGAGTATGATGGTTATTTAAGTTTTACCATGTACCGGCCATTGTATAAATAATTTACCATCGTACTGCCATGGTAAAAGTTATGTATTACCATCAATCAATCAATCAGATTTATTTATATAGCACATTTCACATGACTCGTGTCAACCAAAGTGCTGTACAGAGGGTAGATACACATAGATACATATTGACAACAATCACTACGTTTTATGGGAGGGCACACAGGCAAACACACGAAACACAGGAACACAGGGCATGAATCAGTGAACAGGAAAGGCTAGTAGGTAGAAGTGGGTTTTGAGCGTCGATTTGAAGGCATCTATCGAGGGGGCGAGCCTAATGGAGGTGGGAATGATGTTCCACAGTTCAGGGGCTGCGATAGCAAAGGCACGGCCCCCCCTGAGCTTGAGGTTAGACCTCCGGACTGTCAGGAGCCTCTGATCGGCTGACCTGAGGGACCTGGTGTTGGAATAGGGGGATAGGAGGTCTGAGATGTAGGAGGGGGGGTGACCATTAAGGGCTTTAAAAACAAATAGGAGAACCTTAAAATCTATCCTGTAGCGTACTGGGAGCCAATGAAGGGAGGCAAGGACAGGGGTTCAAGTTCAAGTTCAAGTTCTTTAATAGTTGTCATACAGAAGTACAGAATACTTTCATACAAAATGCTTCTTACTGTTACGCTCCAGAGACTGTGCTAGACAAGATAGTATCAAATAACATAATAACATAATATAGCATGAATTTAGAAGAAGAAAATGAGGTCACAGTTGTTCGGTATAGACATATGTACAATGTTCTGAGTTACCATATAATATACAATACACAACTATGCAGTGTACTAATGTACAGTACTATCTAGTGCAAAGCAGAAATGGGATGAGGTACAATTTTAGGTACAATTTACAGTAAGGTGTACGAGTTGTAGTGCAATCCTTCATCCATAAATATAAAGTGTGGGGAGTGGGTGCTACAGTGTGTTTGTTTAAAGTGGGTGTGTGCTATAAAGTGTGTGTAGTGGGTGCTACAGTGTGTTTGTTTAAAGTGAGTGTGTGCATGTGGATGTGTGTGCTATGTGTGTTTGGTGGTTGTTGTTGTGTAGTGTTCATTCATTGTTCGTTTAGCAGCCTGATGGCCTGGGGATAGAAGCTACTTCTGAGTCTTTCTGTGCTCGCCTTGAGACTCCTGTATCGCTTGCCTGACGGCAGCAGTTCAAAGAGGCAGTTGTTCGGGTGGCTCGAGTCCTTAATAATTCTCTTAGCCTTCCCCTTGCAACGCTTGTAGTAAATGTTCTGGAGGGTGGGGAGCCCCCCTCCGATTGTGCGTTCGGCTGAACGTGTCACTCTTTGTAGTCTGCTTTGGTCTTTTGCAGTGCTATTCCCAAACCAGGAGGTGATGTTGCCGGTCAAGATGCTCTCTATTGTACATGAGTAGAAGTTCTTAAGGATCTTCTGGCTGACTTGGAACTTCCTTAGGCGCCTGAGGAAGTAGAGGCGTTGTCGTGCCTTCTTCACCACACTGTTAATGTGTATGGTCCATTTCAAGTCCTCGGATATGTGGGCTCCGAGGTACTTGAAGCTGTTGACTCTCTCAACCGGTGCCCCGTCGATGCTGAGGGGGCTGTAGTCCTTGACCCCCGACCTCCTGAAGTCCACAATCATCTCCTTTGTTTTGCTGACGTTCAGGGAGAGGCTGTTTTCCTGGCACCATCCCGCCAGGACCTTGACCTCTTCCAGGTAGGCCCTCTCGTCGTTGGCAGAGATCAGGCCCACCACCACTGTGTCGTCAGCAAATTTGACGATTGTATTGCTACTCCGCTGAGCCACACAGTCGTGTGTGTACAGGGAGTAGAGGAGGGGACTCAGAACACAGCCCTGGGGGGCCCCTATGTTGAGGGTGATGGATGAGGAGGTGCAGTTGCCTGCTCTCACCACCTGGGGTCTGCCAGTCAGGAAGTCCAAGACCCACTGGCAGAGGTCATAGCCCAAGCCCAGGTCCCTGAGCTTGGCTATGAGTATGGAGGGGACTATGGTATTGAATGCCGAGCTGTAGTCGATGAATAGCATTCTCACATAGTTCCCCTGCCTCTTGTCCAGGTGTGATGCTGCTGTGTGCAGCACATGGGATATGGCGTCCTCCGTGGACCTGTTGGGGCGGTATGCAAATTGCAGGGGGTCCATGTTGATGGGGAGGGAGGAGCAGATGTAGCCCTTTACTAGCTTCTCAAAGCACTTCATGGCTATGGAGGTGAGAGCTACAGGGCGGTAGTCGTTGAGGCAAGCAGGCTTGGATTTTTTGGGTACAGGGATAATAGTGGACTTCTTCAGGCAGGTGGGGATGACAGCCTGTTCTAAGGATGATGTGGTCTCTCTTGCGGGTTCCGGTCAACAGTCTGGCAGCAGCGTTTTGTACTAGTTGTAAGCGGGACAGGGAAGACTGGTTAATGCCTATATAGAGGGAGTTGCAGTAGTCTAATCTAGATGAAATGAAGGCGTGGATGACTCTCTGAAGGTCTGCAGGGGAGAGAAGGGCTTTGAGTTTGGCAATGGTGCGTAGTTGGAAAAAACATGCCTTTACCACTGAGTTCACTTGTCTGTCAAATTTAAATTGTGGATCAAAAATGACACCTAGGTTCTTGACATAAGGCTTGACCAGGGAGGACAGGTTGCCAAGGCTGTTGGTAAGGGTGGTGACAGCGTCTGGGGGACCGAAGAGGATTATTTCGCATTTGTTTTGATTTAGTTGTAGAATGTTTTGTGCCATCCATCATTTAACATCATCCAGGCAGGATATGAGACTATTAAGTAGAGACTGGTTGTTAGGTTTCAGGGAAACGTAAAGCTGTGTGTCGTCAGCATAACAGTGAAAAGAGATGTTGTGCTTCTGAATGATTGGACCAAGGGGTAGCATGTAAAGGGAGAACAGGATCGGGCCAAGGATGGACCCTTGCGGGACCCCACAGGAGAGGGAGGTTGAGGGGGAGGAGCAGTTGGCGATGTTGACAGCAAAGCTTCTATTTGTGAGATAGGAGGAGAACCATGCTAGTGCAGTGTCATTGACAGGGTTACCGTGGTCAGGGTGAGCAGCTTCAAGTACCTGGGGGTCCACATCTCAGAGGACCTGACATGGACAACACACATAGACTCAGTCGTAAAAAAGGCGAAGCAGCGCCTCTACCACCTGAGACAGTTAAGGAAGTTCAGAGTATCTGGGAAGATACTCCAGTCCTTCTACTCCGGAGCTGTAGAGAGCATCTTGACTGGAAACATCACTGCCTGATATGGCAACAGCACGGCACAGGACAAAAAGGCCCTACAGAGAGTGGTGTGCTCAGCCGAGCGTACCACGGGTATTGCACTACCAACCCTGCAGGTCCTATACAACAAGAGGTGCAAATCCAGAGCCTGCAGGATAATGAAAGACCCTCACCACCCCAACAACAGCCTGCTCATGCTGCTGCGGTCAGGCAAACGCCTGCGAACACCAGTAACTAGGACAGAGAGACTTCGGCTCAGCTTCTTCCCCCAGGCCATCAGAGCCTTGAACACTGAACTCTCCATGCACAAGAACACATGAGCACACACACAACACACACACTGTACACGCTCACACACTAGCAGCCACTTTAACATGAGCACACACACACTTATGCTGCACACGCTCACACGTAAGGTCACTTTACAGAAGGAAAGGTCACTTTAAGAGTAGTATAGTAGAGCTTAAGATTGTATAATATAGCATTGTATAGCAGTGTACATAAAGACCCAGTGCCTCATCCGTAGCTAACAGTGTATTGCACTATCACCATGCTCCACCATGCTCTGTAAATAACTCATGTACAGATACCGATATGCCCTACTTTGTTTTTTACTTGCACAATGTTGTTCTATTGGTTGGATTCTTATTATATATTACTATTGTATTATGCACATCGTTGCGGGCGGGACCCCCCGCATTTCACTGTATTCCTGTATGCCGTGACAAATAAAACTCTTGTATCTTGTATCTTGTATCTTGTATCATATCAGGTTAAAATATGGAGAAAGACTGGTGGCTTATACAGATGCATCTAAGGCTACGTTTAGACAGAGAGAGTCTGAACAGAAACCGCAAAAGTCGTCTTACGGTTTCACTTAAAATTTTGCGTTTAGACGAGCGTTTTGGGATGGAATTCTCCGTGCAGACGAGGCTGTAACAACTCGAGACAACGGAGCCCCGCTGTCACACGATTGGCGCATATGTCACATGACGTGCTGTGAAGACCCGCCCTACTCTGCCTCTGATTCGCAGACTGTGGGTGGGGAATGTGATTGGACCAAAGCAGAGTCACTCACAGACTTTATCTCTCGAGATAAAGCTGGGAACGAGGTTACTCACAGACAGTGGGTCCAGTCACGCCGCGGGACAGATTCTTGTGTATTTAAAAGTACTGCCAATGTAGCCTTCAGGTGATCGCCATGGATAGAATCAGACATGCTTTATTTACGCTTCTAGGCTACTGGCGCATGTCTGTGATGTAAGCAGTACACGCGACGAGAGCCTTGACAACCCTTTCGTCATCGTTTTATGCGGTTTGACAGTTTAGATGAGAGCGCAAAGGTTTAGCGTTTCTAGGAATTCCACCCTGGAAGGTGGTCTCACTTTTTTACGGTTTCACCCCGTAAAAATGCTGTTTCCGTATAAACGAAAGGCACATCCGAAAAAATATTTTTGCGGATTCACCTGCTAGCGTTTCCGTCTAAACGGGGCCTAAGATGGAATCAAACAGAGTGGGTGCGGCATTTACAATCCCAAATCTTAGAATTTCTAAAAAAGAGAGATTAAGTGACAGACTAGCAGTCTATACGGCAGAACTAGTAGCTATAATGATAGCTTTATCCTGGATAGAGGAGAATAGGCCTACTGTAAGAGTGAGGTCTTAATTGCGTCAGACTCAATGTCTTCATTGATAACTAAGTATTCGAGATGTTGTGTCCCAGTCAAGGCTGGACATTGTGCTGGAAATAGTGCAGATGGTAAAAAGACTTCGGCGCTCAGGTATCAAGGTTGCCTTTTTGTGGGTTCCGGCCCATATAGGAGTTTGAGGGAATGAGTTGGCGGATAAATTGGCCAAAAAAGCTTGTGAACTTCCTCGAGTTATAAGAGTAGTGTTGTATGCATTGACTTGAAAACTGTTTAATTTCAACAGATAATGTGTAACCTAGGCGACTGCTGGAATGCCAAATGACAGGTTGAAACAACACACAGGGAGCTGTGAGCTAAATAAGACTGTAGATCTCTTTACAGGAGGTCGTAAAACCCCCGACCATGCCAAATTGTTATTTTGTGTAAACAGGTCGCATGAGAACAATTTTTTAGGTACAGGGATGATAGTGGACTTCTTCAGGCAGGTGGGGATGACAGCCTGTTCTAAGGACAGGTTAAATATGTCAGTGAATACCGGGGCCAGTTGGTCGGCACAGACTTTTAGGATGCGGCCGGGGATGCCGTCCGGTCCTGCTGCCTTCCTGATATTAACTTTTTTAAAGGTCCACCTCACCTCATGCTCTGTTACCCTGAACACTGAGTCTCCATCAGCAGACCCCCCCCCCCCCCCCCATTGCCGTGGCTTGTAGGCTGGTGTTGTTATTACCAGCCTCAAACCTCGCATAGAAGGTATTAAGATAATTTGCTAAGGAGATGTCACTGTTCAGTTTGAGGGAGGTGCCTTTGTAATCTGTCATCCTTTTGAGGCCCTGCCACATAGCTCTGGAGTCAGCCTGTTCAAACTGAAGTTCAATTTTATTCCTGTAGCGCCGTTTTGCCTCTATTACGGCTCTCCTGATGTTGTATCGCTCCACCTTGTGGTCATTCATGTTGCCTGCCACGAGCCCGGCGTTATATGCTATGGTGCGCGCTTCACGGACGGATTTGTCTACCCAGGGCTTTTGATTTGGGTAAACTCTAATTATGTTAGTGGGGATTGTTTCTTCCACCAAAGTACGAACAAAGTCCAGCACTGTCTCCGTGTAGTCATTAATGTTATCTGTGTTGTCACGGAACACGCTCCAGTCTGTGCACTCAAGCGCAGCCTGTAGCGTCTCCTCTGACTCCACATCCCATTTCTGCACCTCTCGCGAGACTACCGGGGCGCTCTTGATTCTTTGTTTATATTTTGGTGAAAGAAAGATGGCCGCATGATCAGATTTGCCGAAGCCACTAGCAGAATGAGCCTTTTATCCACACTTGAATTGCGAGTAACAGTGGTCTAGAATGTTACCGCCTCTGGTGTTACAAGTCACATGCTGATAGAAGTCCGGCAATACCTTTCTCAGATTGGCGCTATTGAAATCACCCACAACCACAATAGCAGCATCAACGTTAGCTGCCTGGAGTTTATTTACCTCGTCGTGGAGCTTTGAGAGCACGTCACCTGTGTTTGCTTGTGGTGGAATATACACTCCGACCAGGATGATTGACGTTAACTCCCTCGGGAGGAAGAAAGGCTGACACTTGATGGATATATATTCCAGGTTGGGGGAGCAGTGGTTCGAAAGTTCCTTCACGTTGGCTGGATCGCTCCAATTATTGTTCAACATGAAGGCTATTCCACCTCCACGCTGTTTTCCGGATTCTGCTGTTCTATCCTTGCGGTGAATGAAGAAGTGTTCGGCCGGTTGGATGGCGTGGTCAGGAACGTCCGGCGTCAGCTACGTCTCGATGAAGCAGAGAACATTACAATCTCTAACGTCTCTTTGGAATTGAATCCTTGCTCTGATGTCGTCAAGTTTATTGTCTATTGATTGTACATTGGCTAGCAATATACTGGGTAGTGGCGTTCAGTGTCTCCTGGCTCTCAGCCTGTTGCGGACGCTGGCTCTCCGTCCTCGTCGCCTGGATCCTTTGTTCTGTTTTTAAGACATCTCATTGGTAGAGACAATGTTTTGGATGTAACTTTTGATTGGCCAGACAAAGCCAGACAGTGTGTGATGGCATGCTTACTATAAAAGGGAAAAACAGTATTAAATCAAGAGGTCAGGCACCCAGTCTGGCCTCCTCCGCCCCATCTTGGAATATTGTGCTGTACGTGAGTAACCATGACTCTGAATGTTAACAACTGTTTTTGTTGTCTAGATTAAAATAAGGTCAATGCACTGGACCAGGTTTTTGTAATGGATAACCATGTAATGCACAGTATAAAGGAGGGAGGTCAGGCATCCAGTCTGAGCCTCCTCCGTCCCCATTTCTTCAGATGACAATATGGC
Organism: Notolepis coatsorum; assembly: GCF_963971535.1. Taxonomy (NCBI): domain Eukaryota; kingdom Metazoa; phylum Chordata; class Actinopteri; order Aulopiformes; family Paralepididae; genus Notolepis; species Notolepis coatsorum. The sequence continues at coordinate 76,084,807 of NC_140175.1, forward strand.
AATATGTGTGAGTACCATTCTGCTTTGAATGTTTAAAGTCTGTGAGGTCATTCTAATAGACCAGCGAATTGGAAACCATGTATTCATATTTGGTAATATGATTAATCCCTGTATGTCTAATCCTCTTCTCCTCTGGGCCTCAATAAATATGGGAAACAATTTAACTTTGTTGTGGAAGTAACTCATTTTCCCCCTGGCTAGTGGAGTCTTGGGGGGAAACCATTATATCATTCTTCTCTCCATTCAGCAAACTGTGTATACTGTAACTAACCAAATATGTTTAAATAAGTTACGACAGTAGTAAGACTGAAATCCAAAGTATAGTCAAACTAAAGGTTAAGGAAAAATGGAAAGTCATGTGGGATAATGAGAGGTCAGGGAGATGGTTTTATGGGATTCAAAAAAGGGTGGGTTGGTGGAGTAGGGCTACTAGTAGAAACAAGCAAGAAGAGGACATGAGGTTGGGACAAACAGGGTTGAACAGTACGTTAGTAAAGTTAAAAAAGCATACTAATGGACTATGTGAGTGCGGTGTTAGTCAAGAAATGGTAGAACATGTCATAGAACAGTGTACATTATATCAACGGCAAAGAACAGTTCTTATCGGGAAATTGCAGAGTGAAAAGATTGCACTTAAAATAGCTGACATATTGCAAAGAAATTCTGGAGAAGTTTGTATGAAGAGTTTATTTTATTTTCTGAGAACAACAGGTTTATAGGGCGGCTGGGTGGCGTAGCGGAGATTGCGCTCGTCACCAATGCAAGAGACTCCGGTCTCGAATCCCGGTGTCAGCATTGCCTGCGGCTTGGGCCAGTTGTCATACTATCTCAATTGACAGAGGTAGCGGGTGGAAGTCGATGGGTGGGGATTGGACGTTGTGGACGGCGACTCCTACAGGTCGGTTGGGTGACACCTGCACAGCAGAGACAGGAAGTATCGGGGGTAGTGTGAGCCTCCCACGCATTACTCCTGGCGTCTGGTGAAAAGATGCGACAGGCTGCCTCCTCGTGTACCGGAGGGGACACGTGATGCAAGGCTTCTATCCTCACTACAGCCGACCAGTGGGAGACATAGTCTAGCAACGTTCAAGACAGGGGAGGGGAGAATTGGCAATACGAAATTAGGATGGGAGAAAAATTTAAAAATAAGGAGAAAAAGTGGATAAAAAATAAACTGTCTCTATGTGTATCTCCATACGCAAAAGGACTATAAATGATTTGTTTGAGGTGCAAATTAAATATGAAATAACAACAGGTTTATTTTATAGGATTTAGAACATCCAGATCCACACTCCTTATCAGTAGATGGCGGAAATGCTCATCGAAAGTGATTGCCAACCGCCAATAAAAAAGGAGCAGCTGATTGACATCTACCAGCTCATTGCTCTTCCTATTTAGACCTGGCTCAGATGGCATGAGGCTGCCAGATCGTAGTTTCTTATTTACCAGTCAGTCCTTATACTCTTGCTTAGTCTCATGTCAGTCAGTGTTCAATTGCTTTACCTAACTTGTCTTGTCCTCCTTTGCTCGCAGTTCCTTACCTGGTTTCACACCCTGCTTCCGAGTCCTGGATCCCCATCTATGACCTCCGCCTGCCTGACTACTGTTCTCCGTGTTAATCCCCTGGGCTGTGAGAACCCGCTCCCGGCTACGATCCCCTGCTCGTCTGACTACCCTGCTATACTCGCCAACTCCCTGGACTGTCTAAGCAAGGACCTGGTTACCGTATTCTCCCTTTTCCAAATAAATATACGCGCCATTTGGGTTTTCTCTGATTTAACATCGTCTTTGCCTGTTTGTGTCTGCATCTGGGTTCAGCCTTTAGTTCAACCGTTACAATTTATACATGCAACATGTAAATAACAACACAATTTTGGACGCACAAAATGTTTTTAAATGATACATTCATGCAATGATTTCTTTGGGGGGAAAGCAATACTTTTATTCTGCACCTTTCTGTGGCTCTGTATTATTAAAGATTATAAGGATTAGTCTACATACAAATGTATTCTATAGCACCTTTAAATAATACCATTTTATAATCCAATTTAAACCATGATACAGGTAATATCATGCTATTTCCAACATTTTCCGATCATACCATCATTGTAGTGGCCATAAAATGATGGAAATACCATGTACCACTCTGTATTAATTGCCTTATCATTTATTTGCTTTAAGCAAGCTGAAAAGGTGTGCAGGTGAGTATCACTGTGCAGTAAAAGCATGGCCTAGGGCACAGACTCTCCCTTGTCTTTGTTTTACTGCTCTGTGTTTGATGTGTCTGCAGACTGCAACTCTTTAAAACCAGATGGTGACTTCAAAGCTAAAGAAAATAACCTTTATTGTGAAAAAAATAAACAAGGGGGAAAAATGGAAGTACTCACATTTGAGTTTCATCAATGCAAATAATTAAACAATCGCTCTCCGTTTGTATATTCTACAAAGGGGAAGTTGTTTGGATATGTTTGGACAGAAGTGCTGCCAAAATCACAATCCCCTCAAGTCTTGGAAAAGCACTTCGCTGTCGCTGTAATCAACAGAACAGCATGCACTCTGGAATGCCGGAGGGAGCGTCAGGAGACACGTATAGGCTCAGCCGTTTCCACTCATTTAGGCTTTTACAATTCAATGTCAGCCAAAATAGAAACAAAATATATACTTGAAAATATTTTATTATGTATATTATATACAATATAATCATTCCTATACCATCATCAGTATGATAATCATCATCATCATCATCATCATCATCATCATCATCATCATCATCATCATCATCATCATCATCATTATCTTTTAGATATTAAAGGCTGAGTCCTGAAGATAAATTGTTAAGGCCATCAACCTAAATCACATATGTTGCTGGCCTACAGTAACAAAATATGCAGGTGTCTGAGGTGTCTTTTGTTTACTTCATAATTCAGTTTCTTGTGTTCATTTGTTCTTCATTCCATCTCAGCCGTCATATCGTATCATAATATCCTGCTTAGTGTTCGCTGACAGAAACAGAAAACTCTCAATCAGCTACTTGTCAGATCGTTTCTATTGATAATTGAATAAAGAGAAGGGGAATTTATTTGAATTTTCCATTATAGTTCAAAGTCACATTAATTCAGGACAATTACAGGGAGAGACAATTACCATGATTTATTCCTCTCTGTTCTGAATGTGACACTAAAGTGTTATCTCTTTGGACTATAGAAGGTTTCACTGGGATTCTGTTGCTAGGGAACAGTTTGGAACCAAATGTATTTCCTGTCAGTTACTGCATTAGCTAACATTGCAACAGGAAATAAATGGGGGTCTTTTCAGAATGGTATTGTTGTCACCATCTATATTATGAGTGCAGACCTTGTCATCTGTGCTCCAAGTTTATAGTTGTGCTGTGCCGTCCTGTTAGTCTGTTGAGGTCTGTTAAGCGCTGTGCCGTCCTATTAGTCTGTTGAGGTCTGTTGAGCGCTGTGTCAACCTATTCGTCTGTTGAGGTCTGTTGAGCGCTGTGTCAACCTATTAGTCTGTTGAGGTCTGTTGAGCGCTGTGCTGTCCTATTTTAAGAGCTCTACATGCTCGAGCGACAACAACGCAACAGCAACATGACAGCAACACAACATGGGCTCTGCGACATCTGCAACCGTTGCAGAGTGGGTTGCAGAGGGTGTTGCGTACCTATCACAAAAATCGAACTAGCGACAGCAACACAACCGTTTGCGTGGATGTTGCACAGCATTGATTGGTTGGTTAGCGAATGGAGGTGGGGCTGTCATATAATATTGGTTCCTCGAGATCCAAAAATAGCTAGCTAACGTTATCGATAGTTACATTGAATTTGATTGTTACATTTAATTTAACAAGAAAAGTGGAGCTGCAGGTGGAAGTCAGAACAAGCCAACCTTCTACACCATGCTGTCCTGGCTAGAAGTGTTTATTAAACACCGGGAGCCTACTGTGATGAAATACACTATACGATACTAGCTAGAGATTAGCGTCACATAGCGGGCCTTTTTCTGAAAACCCAAATAAGCTAGCTATAAGTAGCCAAGCACATAGACTGTTCCATAGCATACGCCTCCAGTTGATCATGACAAATCCTCTTACCTTGACGATTAAAAAGCCTCCATAATTTAGTAAACAGTATTCCCATGGCTGGTGTTGACATTTAAATGTTACGTCCTGTTAGTCTGTTGAGGTCTGTTGAGTGTGGTGCTTTTCTATTAGTCTTTTGAGGTCTGTTGAAGTTTGTGGTGCAGTCCTATTAGTTTAGTGTTTTGACATTGGAGCAAAGTGGAGCAAAGGATGCAGTCAAGGCTTTTATGATGGCCGAGGGATAATAATAATATAATAATAATAATATGCTATTATGGTTCCTGTTTATACTATTATACAGGTACACCCACTCTACTCATTCTACATCATATACTGTACATAATAACCTCCTTCACAACCACCACCACCTCCTCCTCCTCCTTCTCCTCATCTTCTATGTCCTCCTCCTCTTTAGTCCTCTGTCCGATGATACCGGTAGCCCTCCTCTGTCCCCTCTGCATCATACCCATGGTAACCCCCTCTCCCTCCCCCTCCTCCCCCTCCTCCTCCTCCACCTCCTCTGTCCTCGGGGCAGTGGATCCCCAGGCTTCTCTGCAGTCTCTCCTCCTGGAGCCGGAGCTCCATGGAGTCCACCAGGTCGTAGATGTTGTCCAGGGACCACATGGGCGAGGGGAACCAGGCCTTGACGTCTCCGTCCTTGCCCACCACCACCATGCTGAAGTAGTCCTTACTGATCTTCAGCTGTTCCCTCAGGTTGTTGACCATGTCCCCGGACAGCGGCTCCACCTGGCTCTGGCTGCGGCCTGGAGGGTTAAGAGGAACAGAAACCTTCGTGGACAGAGCAAGATCCAGGGGTGGACATGAAGCACGGCTCGTATTTTTCTAAATGGATAAGTGATTTTAACCTGATGAAACGTTGTTTGAATAAAGTGTTATCTCTTCTCTGAAAAATGGATTAGTGAAAGATTTGCCCTACTAACTGAGGTGAATGTTTTTTCCACTTTATTTTAGAAATGTTATCCTAATACTTAAAAAAGTTAAATCAATTAATATACAAATAACTAAATAAACTGTTGCATTTGATAAAAATGCTAATTTTGGTGAGCTCACTGATATACTGTATGGTATACAGTACACAGTATCAGTACATTTGGTGTCTGAGGAAGGCATACAGCACTGTCAAGGACATTTCTAATCCAAATTACGGACTGTTTGCCCTCCTTCCCTCTGGGAGGCGCTATAGGAATCTCTGCTCCAAGTCAAGCAGGCTCAGGAACAGATTTGTCCCCTCAGCTGTCATCTTTCTGAACTCTGTACCACGATGACAGTCCCCCCATAGACCACCGCAACACTTCCGGGATTCTGAAATCGGGGAGGAGATAGCGGGGGGAGCAAATGAATGAATGTGGATGAGAGCATTGATGTAAGTGATTGCAGATACGGCTGTGGGGGTGCTAGAGACATGATCGAATAGACTTGTATGCGCCTGAGTCTCCTGAACACGGCGCAACCCATTCCTAATCGATCAGAACTAAATCGGCAGAGAAAAAGCCCATTTTAAGCACCTATTCCCCATGCACATGCGCAGATTGTCAACGGAGTCTGGACGACGCGAGATGGCGCACGAATTAATGTGGACTGTTCCATCAGAGGGGGTTGCTTCGGTGGTAGTGTGAGTGGCTACAGACGACTGCACTTAAATATAAACATTAGTCTACCTGGAGACTCAATGACGTAATTGTAGATGTCGCCATAAGACGCGTCTGGCCATTTAGTGGGATCATTGTTTCATTATCCTGTTCGGCTGAAAGGACACTGGCCACCGAAGCTCCCCCCTCTGATGGAACAGTCCACATTAATTCGTGCGTCATCTCGCGTCGTCCAGACTCCGTTGACAATCTGCGCATGTGCATGGGGAATAGGTGCTTAAAAATTGGCTTTTTCTCTGCCGATTTAGTTCTGATCGATTAGGAATGGGTTGCGCCGTGTTCAGGAGATTCAGGCGCATACAAGTCTATTCGATCATGTCTCTAGCACCCCCACAGCCGTATCTTCAATCACTTACATCAAGGCTCTCATCCACATTCATTAATTTGCTCCCCCCGCTATCTCCTCCCCGATTTCAATGTAACGCGGAAGTGTAGTGGTCTATACCATATAAACTCTGAACTCTGAACCCCATTGCCTACACTCTAGGCTCTGTTATACTGTACAAACTCTGTTGCCTATACTCAATGTATACCTACCTACTGCTTTCACTGTCTATATATATTTATTGTATATATATTTATCCACATCTGTCTGAATATACCTGCATATAATCCTTTTTATATACATATTTATATACATGCATATAATCATATAACTTTGTATGATAGCATGTACAATAATGCTGTTCACATCGCATATATTTATATTTACCATATATATATTTATCCACATCTGTCTGAATATTCCTGCATATAATCCTTTTTACATACCTGTATATATATAGATTATCTATTATATACTGTATCTGTATATATTCATTACCTACTAGTTATACTGCTGGCTAGTATGACTTAATACCATAGTGTCTTTATACCTGTATCATTGTGTCTATAACACATACATGTACATACTTCTGATTATCATTATTTTATACTATTTATTTTATTTATATTTAAATCACCTGTACATTGTATATTGCTATTGTACTTTACTGTTACATTTGCACTCTGGTTAGATGCCAACTTATTTTTGTTGTACTGTACTTTGTACAGTGACAATACATTTGAATCTGATCTAATCTTATTTAAATTGTGTCATGTGGCTTCCAAAACCCATTTATCACCTCTAAATGTGGCTTACAATAGACTATGCAGATTTGTTCTTGACTGTCCGTTCACAACCCACCATTGTACTATGTATCAAACCTTAGACTGGCCTTCTCCTACTTTAAGAAGACAGAGACATTGGCTGCAATTGATTTTAAAATGTATCCATTCTGACTATCCTGCTTACCTGAAACAGTTGATGGTCCCTTTCTCTTGCACTTATCGTCTAAGACACTCTGTACAGTATTTTTTCACAGTTTCTCCATTTTCAAAAGCAATGGCCAAAAAATCTTTCATGTTCAAAGCCCCTTCGGACTGGAACAATCTTCCGGTGTCCATTCGGTCCATATCTTCATTTTACCTCTTTAAAAATGCTCTTTGTTCTAATTTTATTGGCAAGTGTACATGCTTCCTTGGTGGGGCTCCTGCGCTGGTGAGGGGACGTGGGGCACAGCCGTCCTTTATAGACAGGGTCAATTTTCAGAAAATCATAACCCTGAAGGCATTTCGTGTTTATTTTTGGTACACAACATTTCTAGGGGTATTAAGGGGTGCTGAATCCAAATCTGCTGTATACCAAGCTCAAAAATGTCAAATAAGGCCTCAAAATAGAGAAATCCAACATGGCCGCCAGCGCCAGGCTGAAATCTATTTAAGTGCATATCTTTTTGACTAAACAAGGTAGAAACATGAATGAAATGTGTTTTTATATGTTTGCATACATGAGGAATTTAAAATCATATCCTGATTTTAGATCAGTTGTGAAAATGTTGCTTGAAACTCATATTTATAGCAGAAACGGTGGTCGTTATTGATGCATAACTCATCAACCAAATAAGAAAGAAAAGCAGGATGATCCCAGGCCATGGATTTATTCATCAAACTCTTTTCTCTTGAATTTTTTTAATCAACATGCCATTTATGCAAATTAGATAGTCCTTAATATGCGTACAGTAGCTTAGGTACAGTAATTTATTGTCAGTCATCAATCGTATTCAGGCGGGTGTCGCAGGTGTCTTGCAGTTGCATGATTCATCCAATGCCACTTTTCCTGAATAGAATAGAATAGATTATAATATAATAAAATAAAAATATTATTTTACCATATCAATATAAGTGAATGTTCAAGTTTCTTTATTAGTTGTCATACAGAATACAGAATACTTTGCATGAAATGTTTCTTTCTGTGTTGCTCCTGAGAGTGTGTTAGATAATAACAAGATAGTATAAAATAAGTATAATAAGTATAAAATAGAAAGTCAAGAAGTCAAGTACGTAAACAAGTGTAAACAACAGAATTGTTCAGTATATCTATAAGTATGTACAGCTGGTACAAAAATGGTGAGGTATAGCTTAGCTTGTGGTGCCACCTTGTAGTGGTGAGGTGCAATAAGGAATGAGAATGATGTGCAATTTCCTTACCAATAATATAAATATAAATATAAAGTGTAAAGTGTGTCTAAAGTGGTAAAGTGGGTGCTACAGTGTGTTGTTTATTTAAGTGAGTGTATGTGCGCTGTGGGTGTGTTGATGGTTTGCTTATTGTTCATTGTTCATTCATTGAGCATCCTGATGGCCTGGGGATAGAAGCTCCTTCTGAGTCTCTCTGTGCTTGCCATGAGACTCCGGTATCGCTTGCCTGATCGCAGCAGTTCAAAGAGGCAGTTGTTTGAGTGGCTGGAGTCTTTGATTATTCTCTTAGCCTTGCCCATGCACCGCTTGTTGTAAATGTCTTGGAGAGTGGGAAGCCCACCTTCAATTGTGCGTTCGGCTGAACGGGCCACTCTGTAGTCTGCTGCGGTCTTGTGCAGTGCTATTCCCAAACCAGGAGGTGATATTGCCAGTCAGGATGCTCTCTATTGTGCATGAGTAGAAGTTCTTGAGGATATTCTGACTCACGTTGAACTTCCTTAAGCGCCTAAGGAAGTAGAGGCGTTGTCGTGCCTTCTTGATAACACTGTCAATGTGTGTGGTCCATGTCAAGTCCTCGGATATGTGGACTCCGAGGTACTTAAAACTGTTCACTCTCTCAACCGGTGCCCTGTCGATGCTGAGGGGGCTGTAGTCCCTGACCCCGACCTCCTAAAGTCCACAATCATCTCCTTTGTTTTGCTGACGTTCAGGGAGAGGCTGTTCTCTTGACACCATCCCGCTAGAACCTTAACCTCTTCCAGGTAGGCCCTCTCGTCGTTTGCAGAGATCAGGCCCACCACTACTGTGTCGTCAGCAAATTTGATGATTGTGTTGTTGTTCCGCTGTGCCACACAGTCATGTGTGTACAGGGAGTGGAGGAGGGGACTCAGGACACAGCCCTGGGGGGCCCCTATGTTGAGAGTGATGGATGAGGAGGTGCAGTTGCCTGCTCTCACCACCTGCCCGTCAGGAAGTCCAAGACCCACTGGCAGAGGTCATAGTTCAAGCCCAGGTCCCTGAGCTTGGCTATGAGTTTGGAGGGGACTATGGTATTGAATGCTGAGCTGTAGTCGATGAACAGCATTCTCACATAGTTCCCCTGCCTCTTGTTCAGGTGTGATTCTGCTGTGTGCAGCACATGGGCTATGGTGTCCTCCGTGGACCTGTTGGGGCGGTATGCAAATTGCAGGGGGTCCAGGTTGATGGGGAGGGAGGAACAGGGATACTGTCCGGTCCTGCTGCCTTCCTGATATTCACTTTCTTAAACGTCCTCCTCACATCATGTTCTGTTATCCTGAACACTGAGTCTCCATCAGCAGTGCCCCCCCCCCCTCCATTGCAGTGGTTTGTAGGCTGGTGCTGTTATTCCCAGCCTCAAACCTCGCATAGAAGGTATTGAGATCATTTACCAGTTGGATGTCACTGTTCAGTTTGAGGGAGGTGCCTTTGTAATCTGTCATCGTTCTGAGGCCCTGCCACATAGCTCTAGAGTCAGCCTGTTCATATTGAAGTTCAATTTGATCCCTGTAGCGCCTTTTTGCTTCTATTACTGTCCTCCTAACATTGTATCTCACCACCTTGTGGTCATTCATGTTGCCTGTCACAAGCCTGGCGTTGTATGCTGAGGTGCGCGCCTTCAGAGCTTCGTGGACAGATTTGTCTACCCATGGCTTTTGGTTTGGGTAAACTCTAATTGTGGTAGAGGGGATTGTTTCTTCTACCAAAGTACAAACAAAGTCCAGCACTGTTTCCGTGTAGTCATTAATATTATCTGTGTTATCGCGGAACACCCCCCAGTCTGTACATTCTAGTGCAGCTTGGAGCGTCTCCTCCGACGCCACCGTCCAGCGCTTCACCTCTCGCGATACTACAGGAATGCGCTTGAGACTTTGTTTATACTGCGGTACAAGAAAGATGGGGTCGTGATCTGACTTGGCGAAAGGACTGGCAGCATGTGATTTGTACCCACTCTTAAATTGCGAGTAGCAATAGTCTAAAATGTTCCCGCCTCTGGTAGAACAAGTCACATGCTGGTAGAAGTTTGGCAGCACTTTTCTCAGATTAGCACTATTGAAATCACCCACAACCAAAATAGCAGCGTCGTCAACGTTAGCTGCTTGGAGCTTGTTTACCTCGTCGTGGAGCTTGGAGAGCGCGTCGCCTGTGTTTGCTTGTGGTGGAATATACACTCCGATCAGAATGGCCGACGTTAATTCTCTCGGGAGAAAGAATGGCTGGCACTTGATGGATATATACTCCAGGTTTGGGGAGCAGTGGTTTGAAAGCTCCTTCATGTTGCCTGGATCACACCAATTGTTGTTCAACATGAAAGCTATTCCACCTCCCCGCTTTTTACCAGAATATTTTGGATCCTTCGATGTCCCAGCTTTCATGTAGAGATGCGTACATCGGATTCTGTCATAGTGAGCCAAGAGTAGAAGCAGCACATCTGTGTCACACGCTGACACAACGATTGTTTCTACTGGAGCCTGGATGAGAAAATCAGACGTGTATCAGCTTCCTCATGGTCAGCACTTAGAGAGGAGACTTCAAGATCTGGATCTGTTGACTTGACAGTTGTCGCTTCAGTAAACCTCCCTGATACTACAACTACAGGTTCATAATCCGGGCTGTGTTCTATCAGGTGGTTTGAGAGCGATATCTGATTTGTTGTCTTCAAGGGCCATGAAGCTCGACTAATCGGCAGGAAGTGGAACAGACTTGCTTTTGATTTCATGACGTACTGGTCTATGGCGCTGTTTGCGTTTCACCCTTGTGCCTGTTTTGATGGATTGGTCATGGTATCTGTCAAAGACGACATCTACCCTCTGGTATTTTGCTCCCATCTTCAACACGGTGTCAGTGAACTTGTTGGCATAGTCACCAAATGTTGTAGTGTCAGGTGGCTTTCCGAGTGCCATTACCAGAGCTTGGCCATCAATGACCAGGCAGCTGGGTCCCTGAAGGGTAAGATCGGCAGGGGTTTTAATAATAATAATAATGGCTTGGATTTATATAGCGCTCTTCATGACACCCAGAGCGCTTCACAGAGTCCATTATTCGTTCATACACAGTCATACCGGTGGTGGTAAGCTACAATTGCAGCCAGAACTGCCCTGAGGCAGACTCACGGAAGCGCGGCGAATAATCATCGCCTACGGCCCCTCCGACCACCACCAACATTCATTCACATGCATACACATTCATACGAGGCAAGTAGGTTAAGTGTCTTGCCCAAGGACACAACGGCGATGGGATGGACATGGGCTTGAGCGGGATTCGAACCACCAACCCTTCGATCATTGGACGACCCGCTCTACCCCTGAGCCAAAGCCGCCCCACAGCCGTTTTAACTTGTTTCGTCAGTATATTTGCTAACACAGACTTGTTGGTGGAATGTAGACTCCCGTTAGTTGTGGCCAGAGATGGCGGGATGGGCATGAGCTCATGCTGGAGGATATTGTCAAGATCTACCTTACGACCTGCTCTGTAAGCTGTGATGAGCCTTTGTAGAATCTGCCTGTCCACTTTGATGGTGTTTTGCTTGTTCTTGGAAAGTTGCACAACTTCATACAAAGAGGCAAATGTCTTGGCTTTGTTCTTTCGAATGGGTGATTTCAGGTTCAGGTGCTGGTCACTATCTGGAGGTTCACACAAATGTTTGTCCACAAACATTTTCAATTGTGCCTGTCCAAGGTGTTCTGCGCCAAGTATGGATTCTTGAATCTCCGGTGTGACTACGTCCTTGTTGATGTATGTAAGAAAACTTACAAAAGCACATTTAATTCAGGTTTGTACCTTGTGTAGGCACACTTAACTCATTAAGCCCCACCATTTATTTTTAGAAAATTCGCCTAAAACAGCATGCTTACATTAAAATGCTTATATATCCAGATTTATAAGAGCTACTTGCATAAACTTGGTACCTGCAGAAAGCTAAGACTTGGGGGATTCTAATGTTGGTGTCCAACACTGTACAGTTATTACCAAATTGCTGTAGTATTCCTGCAAACACTGAAGAAATGTAATTTTTTGTATCCTCGCCTATACAAAGATTACAGTTAGACAGTCAAAAACACCCTGTTACTCATGGTTGCACCCCAGCTATATTCCTACTTTCTTCCTCCATAGGTGCAGATGTTCTGTGCAAAGTTTCATGTCAGTAGAATAAAAACTGTGGGTTTAGCACCTGTTTTTGTGGAGAGAGGGCCTGGTGCTGGCGGCCATGTTGGATTTCTCAATTTTGAGGCCTTATTTGACATTTTTGAGCTTGGTATACAGCATATTTGGATTCAGCACCCCTTAATACCCCTAGAAATGTTGTGTACCAAAAATAAACACGAAATGCCTTCAGCACTTTATACAAGCACATTTTCTGAAATTCTGCCTAGTCTATTATGCGGGTGTTACGGGTTAGTTAGTTGGCTCTACTCCTATTTTTAGGCAGGGGGGGGCGATTGGTTGATTTGGGGCGCTTGTTGGGCAGGTTGATTGCTCCTCTTCTCCTGCCAGTCCTGGAGCTCAATTTCTATTACATCCTGTATTCTACTCACCCTTTGAATGTTTTGTTGGGCCTTTCTCGCGGCGGCTGCCTGGCGGTGTCATCGCAGGGTAAGCATATTTGTTTGCCCTGCGGTGGCAGCGTCATGTGACTGCCGGGGAGTGGGCCTCTTATGATGGAGATTGAGACATATCCTCTTATCCTCTTATAATGAGACATATCCTCTTACAATGTGTACTTGTTCTGTTGTGTTTTTGTATGTCCTGTATTTATTTAATTTTTGTTGTTGTTGTGTGTCATGTGTTACATTGCACAAAATGTGGGACCCTCTCGAAAACGAGATACTGTATCTCAAGTGGTTTTTCCCAATAAAAGAATTTCAATATATATTAAAGTAATGAATGGCCATGCTGTATGAGCCATACGAACTGTAGCACAGAGTGACTCACCATTTAGGGGAAACAGTTCAACGGTTCCTGAGGCTGTGGCTCCGGTTCCAGTCAGCTTCAACAAGGCAAAGTGACGAACACCTGCAAGACCCATGACAGCATGTTTAAACTATATCCCGGGTAATGTAGTTTCTGTAGTTCAGGTATTTCATTACAAACTACATATTCCCCCTAAAAGAAAACCTAGCATTTTCTTAATTCCGCCTCAACAATTGCTCCCTGTCCTCTCTTTAAAACATTCCCCTTAGGTATGCCCCAATTAGTGATCAAATACACCCACACTTTACTCTGTGGTAGTTCAGTTGTGGCTCTGTGCCTCAGATTGTGATAATTTCTTCCACAATGTAGTTTGTGTGTAGCTGTTGAAAAAGGACTTTAACTCCTAGTGAAGTAGGTAGTAGTACTACACTACTACAGTTTTTGGTGTAGGTTCCCCAACACAGGATATATGACGCCACTCGCTGTTAGAACTGACAATAGGGCTGTGTATGATTTACTACTGTAATATACTAGCCGCCACAGCGCCCCAGCTTGCTAGTGCGTATCTGGGTTGCAGATAATGTGATACAATTTCCCTATGCACTTACAAGTTTGCTCATATTTGCTCAAACGTGAGTTTCAGGTAGTGTAATACTGATAAACCTTGAATGCTGACAAAACAAAACTCGGCTTTTTCTTCTAGGTCAAAAGGAGACATGTTGCTGCCACCCTTATGTCTGTGCTGGACTATAGTGATTATGAGGTTGGACAGACAGAGCTACTTTTAACCTGTTAACGTTCAGTGGGTCGTATACATTCTACCGGTACACACATTACAAAAACCTTTGTAAAACATACATTTTCAGTGGGATTTTTATAAACTCTGGACCTGTACTACATAAGACTTCAGGCTATGGAACCGTTATGGTTTCCAGCTCCTACCTCTCAGCTGGAACTTAAAAGGGCGTCTGGCAACCAGTAAAAATACACAAAACGTTTACTTCATTGTGTTCAAACCTCTGTTACTCTATTTCATTAGCACTCAAAGTGATTTTTTTAAACTTCAGAATGTTACCTTTCAAAAGAGACCAGACTCATGCGCTATAAGTATATTAAATCGCAAATTATTTTGGGTATGCAATCATCATAAAAAAAATAAAAAATAAACGAGCCCCATTTTTGCCTGATCTTTAAGTGGTTAAATAAAGCTAAATAAATGTATAATAATAATAATAATAATAATAGAGATGTTCATATCAACCACAGACTTAACCTTTTACTTAATACTGACCCATGGGACAGTCCTGCCCATTAAGAGCAGAGAGCTGCTGTTGGAAGGAGTAATCGTCTTCAGTGGGAGAGGAGATGAGCAGCAGTCTCCTCTTGGACATGAACCTAAAGATACAGAAAAACACTGTTCAAAAGCCAGTATTGTGGCTATTTCCCAGTTGTGGTATATATAAAACGTTTGCATGTTTTTCTGGTCAAAAAGCATCTAGTTGGACATGCTGTGTGACACAATCAGGCTTAGTCAGCCTCAAACTGGCAGTGTTGGGTCCTGTCTCTCTAAATGAACATGAGCTGCATTTCTCCCTGTGCAGCTGTACTTCCTGATTCACAAAATCCAGATCAAACTGTAAAACTAGGCATTGCAGATCAGATCAGATCCAGCAATTGTATATCTTATTCCTCACCTAGAATGGTGTGACCAGAACCAGAACATATCGTTTTCTTAAAATAATAAACATCAATATGCCAAGAGTAAACCATTTGTGTTACATAGTGTCATAGATAAATGGAAGAAAATGCTGGACTACCAAGCATTCTATCAACAAAGGCTGGACTACGAACCACTCCCTTTGGCAGACTTTAGATTTCGTAACTCTGCAGACGTTCTACATGCACCTCCAGCCATATAACATACTAAAGGTAAGAGGGAAATTATATTATATTATATTAAGCATAATATGGCCTGTTTAATGTAGAACATCTTTCATTATCGCAGCATGAACCAGTAAAACCCTATACAGGTGCCGAAAGTGTTTCAAAGGCCTTTTTGTGAATGACATATTCGTGAGGGATTTGATCCAAACAATAAAAGAAAATGAAGAAAAATACGTTTTACTTGGATTTCCCACTCTCAAGACATGAATGCAAATAGCAAAAAAGCAGTTGATCGGCTGAATTCAATGATTCAACATAAATTACATCAATGATATCATTAGATACACGTTGCACACCTGTAGTTCCACAGATTTTGAGTGGCAATATCTCACTTATGAATTGAATACAAGGTGTAGAATTGTGTGCATGTCTATAACATAACATAACATAATGGTTCACTGCTTTGATTTCAGTTGGACTTGATAAACTCTACCTGAGCAGTGAGTTCTATTCCTGATATACTCTACCTGAGCAGTGAGTTCTATTACTGATATACTCTACCTGAGCAGTGACTTCTATTCCTGATATACTCTACCTGAGCAGTGACTTCTATTCCTGATATACTCTACCTGAGCAGTGACTTCTATTCCTGATATACTCTACCTGAGCAGTGAGTTCTATTCCTGATATACTCTACCTGAGCAGTGAGCAGTGAGTTCTATTCCTGATAAACTCTACCTGAGCAGTGAGTTCTATTCCTGATAAACTCTACCTGAGCAGTGAGTTCTATTCCTGATATACTCTCCCTGAGCAGTGAGTTCTATTCCTGACATACTCTACCTGAGCAGTGAGTTCTATTCCTGATATACTCTACCTGAGCAGTGAGTTCTATTCCTGATATACTCTACCTGAGCAGTGACTTCTATTCCTGATATACTCTACCTGAGCAGTGACTTCTATTCCTGATATACTCTACCTGAGCAGTGAGTTCTATTCCTGACATACTCTACCTGAGCAGTGAGTTCTATTCCTGACATACTCTACCTGAGCAGTGAGTCCTCGACGCCAGGCTGTTGCCCTTCCTTGGAGCAGACATGGGGAGTCTTTTTCTCCTTCTCCTTCTCTGGCAGCCGTGAGGGGAAGTTGTCGATGTATTCTAGCAGGGCGGTGGACAACGGAGGGGCTTCAAAGACTCTCTGAAGGAGAAATTGATTAGGAAACAAGCACCGCCCATTATTATGACACCATGTTCGGTTGTAGTCGATTAAAATGTATTATTGCGGGGCGCCAAGGTGGCGCACCATGTACAGCACTGCGGTGCAACACGGCCGTCCCAGGTTCGACTCCCGGACCCGGCGACCTTTGCCGAATGTCCTCTCTCTCTCTCTCTACCGGACTGCCCGGTAACAAAAAAAACAATAAAATATCTACCAAAAATATACATATATATAAATAAATTAAAAAGCATTATTGCACAGGGGCAGTAGCTCAGGAGGTAGAGCGGTCGTCTGGTAATCGGATGGTTCCCAGTTTGACTCCAGCTCCTCCTAGCAGCGTTTCGACACGCTTGACCCTCTAACTGCTCCCGATGAGCAGGTTGGCACCTTGCATGGCTGCCTCCACCATCTGTGTGTGAATGTGTGAGTGAATGGGTGAATGTGAGGCATATGTTGTAAAGCGCTTTGGATAAAAGTATGTAGTCCATTTACCATTTACCAAAGATGGTGGCACTGGTCAGCGATTGGCAGAACTGGTTTGACAACTTAGCTCTAGGCACTGTATCATACTGTATATCATGAAACTGACAAAGACAAAATAGACGGGTTGGGCATAATGATGTGTACATTGGTAGCAACCCCTAATGTTCAAGTGAAGATAAGGTATATCTACATCAGAGCCTCTGCATTGGTAAATGTACTTTGTGATCCAGGTTTCTCGGGAAGCATGGAGACCTCCTTACGTTGGGTTTGACGTCGTAGTCGGTGACGGTCATGGAGAAGAGGTCAGGGGAGGACAGGCCAAGTTCTGCCCTCAGTAGGGAGATCAGGTCAGGGTCTGAGATCTGCTCTGGGAGGCTGCTGAATGGGGGCTCTGAGTCTGGGACACACACACGCACACACACACACACACACACACACACACACACACACACACACACACACACACACACACACACACACACAAATGCACACATGCAAACACACACAAAATCATCTTGGGTGGCAATATCTCACACATGATACAATGCACACACACACACACACACACACACACAGACACGCACACATGTGTTCCTTACCCAGCTGGAAGTGCTGCAAGGTGAGAGTTGCGTCGCGGCCGGTGGCCAGGATGGTTGCCAAGGTGATCTTCCTGATGGCAAAGTCACAGTGTCTCTCTTCATTCTCCTCATTCTGCTGTATGTACAGTGTTGCATCTCTGCTGGGCGTTGACATCACCTGTTTCCATGGCAATGTAAAGGAAAGGCGGGTATGTCACGCTTGCCGCTGAATGAGCAAATTACGCACAGAACCAAGTGTTTCTCAAGTGTGATATAGTGTGACAGTTTCAGTGGAATAGGGAACAGCTCGGACTGGAGGGTATTTCCTGTCAACTGTTGCATTAGCAGAACTTGGCTCTGTTTAGAAAGTGCATGTTGTCATGTTTGAACATATCCATAGGGAAACTTTAGTTTGAGAAGTGGGGGGACACAATTATTATGGGATGGGAAATATGTGGGTGCGATAGATTTTTTCGTGCATGTGAAGAACGCACGCGCATGAAGCTCAAAGCATACCCACGACGATTTCCATTTAACCATACTTTTTTTAGCCATACTTCTCTCGAAATGTCATTGCACAAACGCACACATCACAGTAAAAGTCTTGCATATTAATTAACGTTATATAATATAATTTTTCGGACTGTAAAAATTGAGAGGGACAAAAACTAGATTTTGAAAAGTGAGGGTCCCCCCTGTCCCTAGTGGACATTTCAACCCTGTGTGTACAGTCAAGAAGCCATGTACAGTATGAGAGTAACTCTGCTCAACTCAGCTCAAATAGAGGCTCCCGGAAACAGTCAAAATAGGATCGGTGATGCAGCCTTTATCAACTACGCCCCAAAACTATGGAACAAACTACCCAAAAACATCAGGGAAGCCAACTCGCTAGATATCTTCAAAAGACAGCTTAGGCATTTAAATGAAACATCAGGGATATCCTGACACAAATTGTACTTTACCTCTTATTCTGCCTACTTTTATACACTTCCTATCAAATTCATGTGTCAGTTCTATGCTAATATTATCTCACTACCTCTTATGCACTGTAATTTTAAGAGCGCTGCTCTGTTGTAATTCAAAACTGAACTTTGTAAAGAAACTCAAAGTTGAGAGCGATGCACTGCTCTGTTGTTAAGTTAAGAGCGATGCACTGCTCTGTTGTTCTATAAGGTAATTTAGAACTGAACTTTGTAAAGAAACTCAAAGTGTTAAGAGCGATGCACTGCTCTGTTATATGTTAGAACTTTGTAAAGAAACTCAAAGGTTTAAGAGCGATGACTGCTCTGTAGTATGTTAGAACTTTGTAAAGAAACTCAAAGTATTAAGAGCGATGCACTGCTCTGTTGTTCTATTAAGTGTTATGAGCGATGCTCTGTTGTAAATGTTATTGTATATTTTTATTGAACTATTTTATCACACGTTTTTACTCTGTCTATTCAATTTATAATTTTTAGTATTGTCTATTTTTAAACTGAATCAAACCGCCCTTTTTTTTTACTGTCTATTCTATTTAATTATTTTTATTACTGAGTGAAACCATAAACAGAGAGGCCTATTGGGATGATAGATCTTAATGTGAAAAACTGTGATTTACCTTACTTTGTTACCTCTCTATCTTTTTATGCTCACTTATGCCTGTATTTTTTACTGCTGTGAAGCACTTTGAACTACAATTTCTCTATGAAAAGTGCTATACAAATAAAGTTTATTATTATTATAATTTTTTTTATCCACTTTTTCTCCTCTTTCTATTTTTCTCCCATCCCAATTCCACTGTGCCAATTCTCCCCTCCCCTGTCTTGAACATTGCTCGCATATGCCCCCCACTGGCCGGTTGTAGGGAGGATAGAAGCCTTGCATAATGTGTCCCCTCCGATACACGAGGAGGCAGCCTCCACCCCAAGAGGAAGAGTCTGTATAATCGTGCCGTGCAGGATAGATCCATGGGTGGGGGCGGTTCCATGGGCGGGACTTTAACCAGGACTTCCACTGTAGTCTATACAGGTCTCAATGCAGAACGGGGCTCTTGCAATGGCTACTATTGTATGAAGTAATAATGTTGGGTGGAAGCAAGGGTGTGTTCCAATGGATGCCACTGTATGTGTGATGCAAGAGAGGATCATAGTGTTTGGGGAGGGGGGGACTTCCACATTGGCCATGCACAGTACCACAATCCAGCATGGTCCAGGTAGGTAGGGAGACAAACAGACACATGGCTACAAGAAAAGAAAGATGGAATGTACAGTAGGCTAAAGAGAGATATGGAGAGGGATGGAGAGGTGAGGAGAGAGTCATATTCCTACCACTCACCATCAGTCTTCTCCTTCCCTTCAGACTGTCCACAAAGTCCCTCATCACTCTCTTGTCTCTCTCGCTTGTCTCTGTGTTGGACTTCTTCCCTCTTCCCTTCCCCTTCTTTCCCTTCTTCCCTTTGCCCTTCTTCTTGGAGACGTGTTTGTCGTCCGCTTCGTCTCGTTTGTCTTGCTCCTCCGTCTTGTATGCAGCGCTGTGCTTCGCTCCTCCATCTCTCCTCCCTCCTTCTTCCACTGCCGCCGCCGCAGAGTCAGGCCTGCGAGAGAAAGCCACAGAAAAAGGGAAGTCTTTGGTCTGAGTGAAATGTAATACCACTGGTGTATGTCTCTTGGTTACAATGGGCCCCCGCATTCAAGAATCTGCATGGGGCCTCTTACTTAAAACTGACAGATGAATATGTTATTTTATGTTATATATTGGCACAGGTTTTCCGCTTGGGAAGGGCCCTTCTTTATTGTTCAGCCAAAGCTGTTCAGCCAAAGCTGAATCAATCTTTGGCCTCAATAAAATATAATCTGCACAACTAGCACTAGGTTAAAGTGTGCCTTTATGGGGGCCTCTTCCTTATGACTGACAGATGGATATGTTAATGATATATAGCTCAATAAAATACATTAAACTGTACCACTAGCGCTATGTTACAGTACTAGGTTACAGTACTATAGTACTAGGTTACAGTACAGGGTGCAAGAATGTTTTTCAGGGGGGCCTCTTCTTTATAACTGACAAACCTCTTATTGCCAAAAGGGTCAACCTTTCTAACCTTGCGCGACAGCTTGCTTCACGAAATCACGCCAGAATCCATCTTGTCAGGCTTCAAGTTAAGCACTTGTGCCCAAACCACAGTGGTTCAGACCAATCAGTGTCCTTTGAGGAACTACTGGTGGCTGCGGGCAAAGATATATATCTACTCTGTCAAGGGCCGGCCCTATCCCAAACATTTTCAAAGGACGACTACCCAGATGGCTCTATGCAACACACCAACTGGCGGGTCAGGTTACAACTTTTCAGAAAAGCACCTCATTTTCAGATTGACACCCATGTATGTTTGGATGTTCTACATTGAATCGGTTTCAAGAGTGACACCGTAGAGAACCATGTCAACTTTCAATTGACCTATTCACACCATTTTGTTCTTATGTCATGCTCAGTTTGGGATTCCTTTCCACCCTGTTCCCATAGTATACTGCGGACCCTTTCAAATCAAATCATGCTTGCATATGCACATATTCCAGATTTAATTAGTGAGACAAACCTCTTAACAACTAACAGCTTAAAGCTTTATAGAGGGATACTGATACTCAAGTAAATTGATTTGATACACTAGTGTACATTTCTACAGACCTCTCTTGTCAGAGCCTGAGGTGTGGCCAATAGCAATTCCAACCCGACCAAAACATAAAATGCAGTACCAAGAGGGGTTCTTTTGCGCGGAGCTCGCTATTTGATGGCATTACAGGTTCTACCTCGAAGGACTTTGAGTGAAATCAAAGGATTATAAGAACCAAATACGTAATGAACTAAAGATTGTGGTTAAAACTGATGCCACGGATGAAATAGAGCTCAAATGTAATAGTGGATAAATACAGGGGCGTCGTTTTGGTATGGCAAGGTATGGCACTCGCCATACCTTGGCAAATTAATATATATAAAAAAGAAAGATTTAATTAAAAGATTTTTTTTAATAACAAATTCAAATGTTGATTTAGAATTCGAATGTCAACATTATGAACGAAGCTTCGAACTATTCGGTACAGCCCTAGCATGTTTTGATATTGTCAATTATCTCACTTTTACTAGGTGACTTTTACTATAGGTGACTAACTGAAATATGCAAAAAAAAAAAAAGGAAAATGGACATAGGGACGTTTTTTAATCAAAGGGCAGCAGAGACAAGTGATACAGGGACACAGGTAAGGTCTTACAATGGCTTAGTGATTATAACAGTGCAGTTCAGCATTCAGTAACCCATACTTTTATCAACGTGTTTTTGATACTACATTCTGTTGAAATTGGCTCAATTGCAAGAAAAATAATAGACAGTTATGATATTACTTTCTGCTCAGCATAATTTGTATGCAAAATAGTGTGGTTCCCTGCTTTAGTCTGTTGACACATTTCTATACTAAATGCTTTTGTAGTCCTGTGTCATACCTAAATGTCATATAAGTGAATTGTATAGAAACAACTGACCAAAAGTGACTATTGCACAACTGATTTGACAAAAAAATTCCACCCAGGGGGGGGAACCCACCCTCCCTCCTTGCCATACCTTGGCTTCTACTGAAATGACGCCACTGGATAAATACCTGCTTGTCTTTCCTCCCTCCTTTGCCGTTGATGCACTTCCACCCACAGCTTTGTGTGCGTTGTGTTTCTCTGGCGTGTTAGATACGGTCCTGCTGCTAGACTCCCTTGATGACGACCCCACAGCGGGAGTCTTGCGGATGACAAACCTCGACCGTCCGTTCAGGATGTCCTGGATCCTGCTCCTCAGGACAGCCTTCTTGTCCACTGGAGGCTTCCTCCGCAGGGCCACCACGGCCGTCAGGTTCCCCTGTCTCTGAGAGCTGAGGGTTATCTTCTTCTTCATCATCTTCTTCTTCACAACCATCTTCTTCTTGGTGATCTTACATCTAATAAAAAAAAAAACATCTAAATAAATTCACAAAAAGTGGAATCTGTTTTTAGCCCCGCTATGCCACAAGGATGGCAATGGTGGTTGGTCGGTAGCACTCGTCGCATTTGGTCCAACCGTTGGGTGGCGCATGCACATTTGGTTCGTGCTCGCTAGCAATTAAAATATATTTTAGACCACGTCATATGGAAGTTACCATAATTACCATCTTCCAACTAGTAAATACCATTCACATCAACATCCAACAGGTAATTATAATTAAATCAAATCAAATACAATCAAATGTATTTGTATAGCCCGAAATCACATGGAATTTCCCCCATGGGCTTTACAAGTCAAGAAGAAACATCACAATAGATCCAGAACAAAAACCACAATAAAATCCACATATGCAACACTCCCAGACAAAATGTAAATGTTGGTATCATTGTAATAGGCCGTATATATCCGAGTTAGCAGTAACTAATACGGAAGTGTCTAAAGAGCATACAAACATAGGATGCCTCAACTTTTCTTCACTTTTTATAGATTAAGAATTCGAATTAGCCGGATTGAAAGCTACTGATACGTTAACGTTCATTGGCAGACCACCGTTGTACTCCATCACAGAATTGGTAAGTATAGCTTTCGCTATACTTACTTTTATGGATAGTAAAACAGAACAGTACTACCTGAGAGAAGAACCTTTCCGGGTCATCTTCTCCAGCTTCCTCATGGGGAACTGATCTATGAGTTCCAGAACTGCTTCAACCCGGACCGGGTAAGGGAACCGCTCACTGATCCGAAGGTTCTTCCTCAGAACCAGCATGGAGAACTGATCCTGGTGGGTTGAAATGTATAATCAAAAGACCATTAAGGTCTTAAACATGTGATACATTATAATCCTGACCTATACTATGTCTGACATATGCCTTCATCAGATAATTAGGATGCAGTCTGATTGAGTACCTGGTTGGTGAGCTATAGGTATTGTGAAAGAAAGCCACTACAGTAGTGTTAGGGGGGGGAGGGTATGTACGCTATAGGTTTACAACAACCTACACTGTCTCTCAGTGTGCTAGTGCTCTCATAATATATGACAGGGTTCCATGATGAATGAATGAATGAAGTTTATTTTTCAGTCTTGTTTACAGATAAATCAAAAACACACTTAATAATATTCAAGGTATAAGCTCACACACAAAATCCAAAATCAATGACTGAAAAAAGGAATAGGCTGAAGCACATGCTTATTTTTGCCTATGCTTTACAAATTCTTAAAAACTAAATATATTTTATTTAAAAAAATACTTAAAATATGCTGCAAGATATAATAATAAAAAAATAATGTTTGATGTTTTACTCAAAACTGTACTCCTGAATTATTTTATCCTTCAGGGCTTTTTTAAATCTCCCCTGAGAAGTACACAACTTCAACCCGTCACTAAGGCTATTCCATAATTTAACTCCCAAAATGTATACACATCTAGCTTTTACATTAGTTCTTACTTTTTTACATGTTTTTAGAATACCCTCTTAAATTATACTTTCCTTCTCTTGGTTTAAAGAGACATTGAATACAAACTGGTAGGCTTTTACTCTTAGCACGAAAAATTATTTCCAAGGTTTTTATGTACACCATATCTACACATTATTATTATATTATATTATGTGCAGGACTTTATGAACAATGGATTTGTCGATTCGCTTCGTTTATTATTCTAATAGCTCTTTTCTTTTCTGATCATTATTCACAATGGTTATAAACTCTCCTCATTTCAATGCATACCATCTTTTGTAGTGCATTAGCTTGGCAACTGGGTCAATAGTACTTGCCTGTAAACCAACCCCTCGGGAGACAATCAGATTGGCTACCTACCTGGTTGGTTAGCTCCAGGTAGTGGAGTAACTGTGTAACCGTGTCTGGGTCCAGGCTCTCTACTGTGGCTTCTCCTTGGAACGTGGTCTTCTGAATCCGACCTTCCATCATGGCGTTCTGGATGATGGTGATGATGTAGGTGTCTCTGTCAGCCAGACGGCAATTCAGCCCTTCCTGAGGAGAGAGAGAGAGAGAGAGAGAGAGAGAGAGAGAGAGAGAGAGAGAGAGAGAGAGAGAGAGAGAGAGAGAGAGAGAGAGAGAGAGAGAGAGAGAGAGAGAGAGAGAGAGAGAGAGAGAGAGAGAGAGAGAGAGAGAGAGAGAGAGAGAGAGAGAGAGAGAGAGAGAGAGAGAGAGAGAGAGAGTGAGAGAGAGGGATATTGACGTTTTGGCAAAAGCCTTCATCAGAGCATCAAGCTCTTGCTGTATGTATGCATCTAAGCATATTACATGTATTTATTGCTCCTATCTCCGCCTACTACAAACACAGGAACTCTCTAACCCCTGTCCCCATCTCCCTGTCTCTCTGTGAGTGGATGTCTCGTGGTGATGGCCAAGGTGGTGGATGTCTCGTGGTGATGACCAAGATTTTGAATGAAAAAGTTGATTTTTCTCCATATTCCTCCAAACAAATCACAATATCAAGCTCCGTCAAACAATCATAATGAAAAAGAGATTAAGCAAAAAGTCAAGAGCAATGTGGTTTGTTGACATGTTCAAAAAAGGAGTAGAGGGAAGCTAAGCTTATTGATCCCTACCCCCTTACATTAAATTATTTTTTCTTACATTAAATTTGACTTCATTTAACATTATTTAGTATAATACATTATATACTATACTTTGACTTATAGTACAAAAAGAAAAAACTTGAGTCACTTGACAGCAGTAAATACAATACCACACTGTTAATCACACCATTCTGATTGACAAGCTAAAAGCAATTGGTTTTATCAGTGAGCTGGATGCAATCCTACCTGGAGGGGAGAGAACAGATGGTGGAGGTAAACGGTACCCTATCCCCCCCCCCTCCCAGTGAGCTGTGGTGTTCCACAAGGAAGCATACTAGGACCGCTACTGTTCCTAATTTATGCAAATGACATGTCGTCAGCTTGTGACTGCAACTTGTTTCTGTTCGCGGACGACTCAGCCCTGCTGTTCTCTGACAAGAACAAGTTACAGGTTGAAAAAACCCTCAGCTCAGAACTCGGCAGAATCTGCACATGGCTCGCTGATAACAAACTATCATTACACCTGGGCAAAACAGAGTCCATTCTCTTCGGTTCAAATAACAAACTCAGCAAGACCGACGGCTTCTCAGTTACAGTGGGTGACAATATTGTCACAAGGAAAGATGCAATTACATACCTAGGTTCCATCCTAGAGGTAAATCTTTCCTGTGACAAAATGGCATCCAATGTAATAAAAAAAGTCAACCAACGAACTCGATTCTTGTACCGGATCTCCTCTCTGGTAAACAAGAATAGCCTGAAGACTCTGGCAGGAGCACTCATTCAAGGGTACTACGACTATGCTTGCACCTCATGGTACCAAAGCACCTCAAAGGCGCTAACAACTAAATTACAAACATCTCAAAACAAACTGGTCAGACTACTGCTTGACCTTACTCCTAGAACCCACCTCACCCCTGCCCACTTTGACAAACTAGGATGGCTTAGAGTAGATGACAGAGTACAGCAACTTGCAATGGGCCTGGTCTACAAGATACACTATACGACTAAGGTACCCATGTACATGTCAAAATACTTCCCAAAGGTCAGTGAATACCATGACCACAACACTAGAGGGAGCTCCACAAATCATGTTAAACCCAGATTCGGCTCAAACAAGGGACTAAACACGTTTCGCAATTATGCCACATCAATGTGGAACGCCCTACCCAAAGCTGTAAAGGAATGTGAATCACTACCCACTTTCAAAACCACTCTCAAAGAACACCTACGGGAGACTGCAATTCGAAACTGGCCCCTGTAAATGTCCTAACCCAACCCCCTCCAATGTACAGTAAATGACCAAGTATGGTTTCGTCAATATTCCAATGTACAGTTTTGCTTGTACAGTTTTCAATCAATCAATCACATAACACAATATAACATAACTTTGTTTATCCGCATTACTCAATTCTATATTTCTCTAATGTGTATTTTTTAAGCTGCTTTTTAAATTGTGCAATATGTTTACTCATTTTGATGTATTCAGGGAAGTCATTCCACAACTTCACTCCACAAACGGATATGCACATGCTTTTCAGCGTAGTGTGTACCATTGGTTGTTTAAGATTCCCTCTCCCTCTTAAATTATATTCTCCTTCCCTGTCTCTGAACCATCTTTGAATGTTGCCTGGGATTAATTTATATCTGGCTTTGTATACAATGAGAGCAGTTTTGAAATCAACTAGGTCCATACATTTCAATGTTTGTAGCTTTATGAATAAGTTATTTGTGTGTTCATAATATCCAACATTGTTGACTATTCTTATTGCTTTTTTTTGCATGGTGCATATTGGTTGTGCTTTTGTAGGTGTTACCCCACACTTCCGCACAGTAGTTCATATATGGAAGGAAGAGCGTACAGTACAGTGTATACAGTGTTTTTTGGTTTAGAATGTGTTTTATCTTACATAAAACACCAATACTTCGTGCCAATTTTGTTCTGACATATTTGACTTGAGGTTTCCAGTTGAGTTTGTGGTCTATTATTACACCCAGAAATGTATTCTCAAATACCATTTTTTTTCTTTTTTTTTTACTTTCTCTTTTTCCCCCCTTTCTTTTTCCATCTTTCTCCCATCCCAATGTTAGTCGTTATGCCAATTCCCAATCCCCTACCTGGTCGTTGCATGCTCTGCCCCCTACTGTCAGTCTGGGAGGGCGGAGACTATCACATGCTTCCTCCGACACATGTGTAGCCAATCCACACATGTGTCAATTACATTACATTACACATGTGTAGCCAATTAACATGGCCACTGCTCTATCCTGTTAACATGGTCACTGTGTAGCTTCTCTATCCTGTTAACATGGTCACTGTGTAGCTGCTCTAACCTGTTACTGTAGTGTAACATGGTCACTGTGTAGCTGCTCTAACCTGTTAAGTGCTACTGTTACATTTACATGGATTATTTGTGACCTGAGTGGTGTTACATCTCTCAGGACGGCGTACCTGTTCCATGTCTTCCAGCTGCTTTTCCATCATTTGGAGGTAGTTGTCACTGTGAGACGGAGCTGTGATCACCCACAGTCGCTTCTTACCTGAGGGAGGGGGAGAGAGGGAGGTGAGTGTTGGTGCTAAAAAACGACCTATATTACACACAGGCAGGCCGACACAGACAGACAGACACAGATAAATAGATAGACAGACAGACAGACAGACAGACAGACAGACAGACAGACAGACAGACAGACAGACAGACAGACAGACAGACAGACAGACAGACAGACAGACAGACAGACAGACAGACAGACAGACAGACAGACAGACAGGCAGGCAGGCAGGCAGGCAGGCAGGCAGGCAGGCAGGCGCAGGCAGGCAGGCAGGCAGGCGCAGACAGACAGACAGACAGACAGACAGACAGACAGACAGACAGACAGACAGACAGACAGGCAGGCAGGCAGGCAGGCAGGCAGGCAGGCAGACAGGCAGGCAGGCAGGCAGGCAGGCAGGCAGGCAGGCAGGCAGGCAGGCAGGCAGGCAGACAACCAGACAGACAGACAGACAGACAGACAGACAGACAGACAGACAGACAGACAGACAGACAGACAGACAGACAGACAGACAGACAGACAGACAGACAGACAGACAGACAGACAGACAGACAGACAGACAGACAGACAGACAGACAGACAGACAGACAGACAGACAGACAGACAGACAGACAGACAGACAGACAGACAGACAGACAGACAGACAGACAGACAGACAGACAGACAGACAGACAGACAGACAGACAGACAGACAGACAGACAGACAGACAGACAGACAGACAGACAGACAGACAGACAGACAGATAGATAGATAGATAGATAGATAGATAGATAGATAGATAGATAGATAGATAGATAGATAGATAGATAGATAGATAGATAGATAGATAGATAGATAGATAGATAGATAGATAGATAGATAGATAGATAGATAGATAGATAGATAGATAGATAGATAGATAGATAGATAGATAGATAGATAGATAGATAGATAGATTTATACATATACTGTAAAATTTGCTCTTACCTGAAAATTCACTCAGGAAATCCAGCTCTTGAGCCAGATTTGACGAGGGGTCTTCGGGCCCCTGGTCTTCCTCCTGGTCCCTGTCCTCTTCCAGGCCCAGACCCACTGCCAGCCCGTCCAGGTCAGAATAGTCCCCCCAGTCCCTGACGTTAGGATCCTTGGTCTGACCCCGCCCCTTCCCTGCCCGGGCTGCAAGTAGAGTCGGATAGCTGGAGATCCAGAGTGAGACCAGCACCAGCACGGAACATCTGAGACTATGGAAAATAGACATTCTCAACGGAATCAGACTTTTGGCAGATTGGTCGGTTGGTTGATATGTCAGGTCGGTATGAAGCAACAATGACCACAAATGACCCGCTGTCTACATTTGGTGTAGCTCTGTGTCACCGCTAATGCATTGATTAGAGGCTCACCCTCGCATGGTACAGTAGGTCTTACAGGTTCCGGTCTTGCACCTGAGGTCCACTTTAATAAGTGCCGTCTGAATTCTCCGTTTCCAGAAACTGTAGAACCTGCAGTTGTAGTAGAACCCCCAGTAGTACGATCCAGCTGGAGTTCTTCAACCTTTTAACGCCAGAGCCACAATACTAGAATCTCAAACTATTCTAGAACCTATACCTGCTACAGCTACACCTACAACTCCAGCACTGGCTCCCGATACTCCTGGGCTCCCGTTAACTCTGCTGAGTTGCCGGAGGGGGGGGGTATCTTGTCCAATAAAAATCCTGAAATGTGGAGCACCCTCTATAATCCTCGGAAACCAGGTCTGATACTGTAAATCTGGAGTGAATTCCACGAGGAGAGGAGCTCTGTGCACAGCTGGGCTGGTGGTGATGTTGACCACTCTCTCACTAGCAGATAGAATCTGGCTCCAGCCATAGCCTCCTCACACACACACACACACACACACACACACACACACACACACACACACACACACACACACACACACACACACACACACACACACACACACACACACACACACACACACACACACACACACACACACACACACACACACACACACACACACACACACACACACACACACACACACACACACACACACACACACACACACACACACACACACACACACACTCCCTCTATGCTCCTGGTTCATATTACACCCCAGCTTCTCGTTAACAGGAAACTCCTGGCATTTTCCTCCACTTCAAAGCATTTTCTCTCTGAAGAATCTCTCCATTCTCTTTCTCTCTCTATCTCTCTCTCTCTCTCTATCTCTCTCTTTCTCTCTCTCTCTCTCTCTCTCTCTTTCTCTCTCTATCTCTCTCTCCCCTTCTCCCTCCCTCTTTTGCTATATTCATTTTTCTTACTGTCCCGCAATAAATTGTGCATTAGTGGAGTAAAGAGTTACATAAAATGAGGAGTTGAAAGAGGAAAATTGGATGTAAAGAAAATATCTGCATGGCTCTTAAGTGACACCTTATATTACTATGATGTCTACCTGGATGTCAGTTCATACTGTATGTAACTCACAGTTCTCAGTTGGACATGAATAAATGTTGCAGATTTGAGTGTATGTGTGTGTGTGTGTGCTTAAGAAAAGGCATGTGGCACTGCTTTGTACATATTAGCTTACAAACCACATGCATAAAACACACCCACAGACACACACACAGAGGGATCAAGGGGTTCAAGTTGACTGTTTGTATTCCAACATCTGCCAATAAACATGACAGTTAGAGTGTAGAGTTGACGTTATGGTGTTGGTGACATGACTGAGTAGCTATAACTTCAACCCGCTCCGTCATGGTGTCCTGGTTGATATATGTTATGAGAGAGCGGGGGAGAGAGACAGAGTGAGAGGCCAAGGCCACAAGAGAAGATGAAAGGGAGACGACTGTGACATCCAGCACGTCTTCTGACCCAGTTTCTCCCTCTCCCTCGTCTTTCTCTCTCTCCTTCTGGTTTCCCCCTGCAGACAGATGTCCTCTGTGTGCATTCCAGTCTCGCTGTCTCTCACCAGCTGGTCATCATCTGCTCATCACCCCCCTTGTGTATTTATGTTATCGCCCCCAGCGAGTCAGCGTCTGGTCGTCTCTACCTGTTGCGCATGTTCCTGCCTGGCCTGCTCTGTCAGCGTTAGTACTCTGTACCCTGTTACCTGTAAGCATAGTCAGCTAGGCCATGTTTATTGTTTAGTTTTTTTCCGTCAGTAATTTCATTCTTTGCTTTTTACACCTTTGACCCGTCTCTGCCTCTGTCTCTGCGCTTGGGGGCACACACTACACTACTACACACTACACTACCACACACTACACTACTACACACTACACTACCACACACTACACTACCACACACTACACTACTACACACTACACTACCACACACTACACTACCACACACTACACTACTACACACTACACTACCACACACTACACTACTACACACTACACTACCACACACTACACTACCACACACTACACTACCACACACTACACTACCACACACTACACTACTACACACTACACTACTACACACTACACTACCACACACTACACCACTACACACTACACTACCACACACTACACACTACACTACACTACCACACACTACACATTACACTACCACACACTACACACTACACTACCACACAATACACTACCACACACTACACTACCACACACTACACACTACACTACCACACACTACACTACCACACACTACACTACCACACACTACACTACTACACTACCACACACTACACTACCACACACTACACTACCACACACTACACTACCACACACTACACTACCACACACTACACTACCACACACTACACTACCACACACTACACTACCACACACTACACTACCACACACTACACTACCACACACTACACTACCACACACTACACTACCACACACTACACACTACACTACCACACACTACACTACCACACACTACACACTACACTACCACACACTACACTACCACACACTACACACTACACTACCACACACTACACTACCACACACTACACTACCACACACTACACTACCACACACTACACTACCACACACTACACTACTACACACTACACTACCACACACTACACTACCACACACTACACTACACACTACACTACTACACACTACACTACTACACACTACACTACTACACACTACACTACCACACACTACACTACCACACACTACACTACCACACACTACACTACTACACACTACACTACCACACACTACACTACCACACACTACACTACCACACACTACACTACCACACACTACACTACCACACACTACACTACCACACACTACACACTACACTACCACACACTACACTACCACACACTACACTACCACACACTACACTACCACACACTACACTACTACACACTACACTACTACACACTACACTACCACACACTACACTACTACACACTACACTACCACACACTACACTACCACACACTACACCAGTGGTTCCCAAAGTCGGGGTCGCGACCCAAAGGTGGGCCGCGAGCAGCCACGGGTGGGCCGCGAGATGATTTAAAAAAAATAATAATTATTATTATTTAAAAAAAAAATTGTCAGGCCACTGAACTTAGAACCAGGCCAGGACAGTGTTTCTAGTTGTATTCTAAAATGTGACTATATGGTTTTATATTAACTTAATAAATAAACAAAAACGAAAAATCTACTTATTTCAACGAACATTTCAAACTAAATAACAGATTATGCACATAAAACGCTGAAAACAACCGAAGCAACAATAGTATTTTAATGAGGCTATTATTATTATCATTATTATTTTGCAACAAGTTAGCCCTCTCATAAATAGCACATATAAATGAATAAGTAACTTGAACTAACTTAATAGGATTGAAGTGATATTTGGCTTAAAAAATCGTCGCCTGGCAAAAAAAAAGAAAAAAAAAGCCTGACGATGTGCATTGGGCCGCGGCTCTCTGACGCCTTATTTTCTGGGCCCTGGCCTGAAAAGTTTGGGAACCCCTGCACTACACTACTACACACTACACTACCACACACTACACTACTACACACTACACTACCACACACTACACTACTACACACTACACTACTACACACTACACTACTACACACTACACGACCACACAATACACTAGACTACACACTACACTACTACACACTACACTACCACACACTACACTACCACACACTACACTACTACACACTACACTACTACACACTACACTACCACACACTACACTACTACACACTACACTACTACACACTACACTACCACACACTACACTACCACACACTATACTACTACACACTACACTACCACACACTACACTACTACACACTACACTACCACACACTACACTACTACACACTACACTACCACGCACTACACTACACACACTACACTACTACACACTACACTACTACACACTACACTACTAGTACACACTACACTAATACACACTACATTACCACACACTACACTACCACACACTACACTACACACACTACACTACTACACACTACACTACACACACTACACTACTACACACTACACTCCCACACACTACACTACACACACTACACTACTACACACTACACTCCCACACACTACACTACTACACACTACACTACACACACTACACTACACACACTACACTACCACACACTACACTCCCACACACTACATTACCGCACACTACACTACTACACACTACACTACACACACTACACTACCACACACTACACTCCCACACACTACACTACTACACACTACACTACACACACTACACTACACACACTACACTCCCACACACTACACTCCCACACACTACACTCCCACACACTACACTACACTACTACACACCAGTGGCGGACTGGCCATCGGGACGTTCGGGACGAATCCCGATGGGCCGGAACCAAAGTGGGCTGGTCCAAAAAAAAAAAAAAATATATATATATAATTTTTTTTTTTTTTTTTTTTTTGGGGGCCAGTGTGTGGGCCACTAATGTGGGCCGGTGTGTGGGCCACTAATGTGGGCCGGTGTGTGGGCCAGTGTGTGGGCCAGTGTGTGGGCCACTAATGTGGGCCAGTGTGTGGGCCGGTGTGTGAGTCGGTGTGTGGGCCAGTGTGTGGGCCAGTATGTGGGCCGGTGTGTGGGTTAGTATGTGGGCCGGTGTGTGGGCCACTAATGTGGGCCAGTGTGTGGGCCAGTGTGTGGGCCAGTGTGTGGGCCAGTATGTGGGCCGGTGTGTGGGCCGGTGTGTGGGCCGGTGTGTGGGCCAGTGTGTGGGCCAGTGTGTGGGCCACTAATGTGGGCCAGTGTGTGGGCCGGTGTGTGAGTCGGTGTGTGGGCCACTAATGTGGGCCAGTGTGTGGGCCAGTGTGTGGGCCAGTGTGTGGGCCAGTATGTGGGCCGGTGTGTGGGCCGGTGTGTGGGCCAGTATGTGGGCCAGTATGTGGGCCGGTGTGTGGGCCGGTGTGTGGGCCAGTATGTGGGCCAGTGTGTGGGCCAGTGTGTGGGCCACTAATGTGGGCCAGTATGTGGGCCGGTGTGTGAGTCGGTGTGTGGGCCACTAATGTGGGCCAGTGTGTGGGCCAGTGTGTGGGCCAGTGTGTGGGCCAGTATGTGGGCCGGTGTGTGGGCCGGTGTGTGGGCCAGTATGTGGGCCAGTGTGTGGGCCGGTGTGTGGGCCAGTGTGTGGGCCGGTGTGTGGGCCAGTATGTGGGCCGGTGTGTGGGCCGGTGTGTGGGCCAGTATGTGGGCCATTGTGTGGGCCGGCAATAAAACAATAAACAAGTTGCATAAACTAAATCAGATTAAAAATGATCACAGTTCTGGTTTGCCTTAAGATGCAGTTTAAGATGGGTCTTGAACATGGAGTATGTAGGGCACTCTCTAATCACAACTGGTAGGCTATTCCAGTAGTTACCACCTTTAACAGAGAACACAGTTTTTGCAAAGGTAGTATACCGAAAAGGCACCTTACAGTCCCCTCTACTGATGGCCCTGGTGGTAATGCCAGTGTCTGCTTTCTGTTGGATGAACTCATTCAATGGGGGAGGGGCAAGTCCATGCAGAACCTTGTTGCATGTTATGTTTTTCTAAAACATTACAGTGATGAAATGAAATTGGTTTCCTATCAAATACTTTTATGGCTTTTTTGTAGAGTAATTCTATTGGTGTAAGAGTAGTGACATATGAAAGAGACCAGTTGATAAAACAGTACTCGATGTGTGATAAAATCATTGAATGCAGAAACATCCTTGCAGCATTAACTGGCAGGCAGGGCCTGATCTGCCTGAAGTTTTCGATGTTAAACTTGACTGTTTGTCACTTTCTTCACATGACTTTTTGAAGGTCAATGTAGAGTCCAATGTGACCCCAAGATACTTGAATTAATGGGATAATCCTTATGTTCCCCGGGTCCTATGTTCCCCGGGTCCTATGTTCCCCGCTTGATTGATTAATAGATTGACATTTTTATTAATTTCTATTATTTTATTAATTATGAATGTCCGCCTTGTTTCGAACTGGTTAAGCTTAGGCCCTCTTTTGAACTGGTTACGGTTAGAGTTTGGAATCAGGGCTGGTGGTCTAAAAATTTCAATCAATCAAAGCGGGGAACATAGAACCCGGGGAACATAGGACCCGGGGAACATAGGACCCGGGGAACATAGACATGCTCCCGAATTAATGTACAATGTCCAGCTCCGCCTCTCCCAGAAACACATTAGAGTGAGTGACCTCTACTGGTGACTTTGTGAACATCATAGACACTGTTTTCTTGGTGTTAAGTGAAAGACATGCTTTTGTTTTTGTCTTGAATGAGACATGAGACATCAGTGAATGAGATTCACGTTTCCTCCCAACCGCGGTAGTAGGCCTAGAAGCGCAGAAATGAAAAAAAAAAAAAAAAAAAAGTGGAGCTGAAAAAGCTAGAATAAAAAAACAAAAATTGCTAGTAAAAGACGCAGAACAATGTTCTAAAATTACAGACATGTTTAGTAGAGGAAGGGCTCTCGTTAGAGTAGCTGCTGCTGCTAATAATGATGAAGTTCAAGTGGAAGGAACCAACAGTAACATGACAGGTGCGTGCAGTAGCCTAGTGCATATTCTACTGTTGGTGTCTGCCGGATCATGAGGGCTAGCTAGCCTATACTAGCTCTTGCAGTGATTTCAGTCATTCTATTACAAGACAATGTGCTTTCCGTATTCCTGATTCCTTACAGCACGTGGACATAAATAGTCGTGACTCGTGAAGTTTTTTCTCTGACTAAAAGTTTAGTTAGCAATGTTAGGACTAGTGCCCACCACAGCATCAGAAGCTAAAGTGCTAACCTAGAGAGCCAATCAGAACCTAGGACGGGCTGCAAATTAATCGGCTACTAATATTATAATAGTAAATACTAAAATAAAATACTATTATGTTCCCTTCCAAATTTTCATGTTGATATAATATTGGTAATCTAATTGATTGAATTGATTAGTTGCCATTTTACATGCTTAAATAAGATGTACCTTAGAATTCCCAACTGTTAGCCATGTTCTCGATATGATTAGTCTCATCTACATGTTTGTAAATAACCACAGCTAACTAGCTTAAGCTAACAACTCGGTCAACTACTACCCCGTAGTTAAACAAATGTGATTGCATATAACAGCTAACTGCTACAGCTAAGTTGGTAGTTAGCCTATTCCATTAATGTTGAATGTATTTATGAAGGTTGTTGATGGTGGTTGGCGCTGAATAGCAGACATGATTCCGTCAGTCTGCCACAGGGCAGCTGTGTTTGCTGATGCTGCTCATGACCACCAGTAGCGTGTGTGAGTGTGAATGCAGAGAGAGAGAGAGAGAGAGAGAGAGAGAGAGAGAGATAGAGAGAGAGAGAGATGGCAAGCAGCCATGATGAAGTTGAGCTTCATCCAGTAGAATGAAAACGTTTATAAAAGACACCTAGATCATGACATTACTTTTCAAATTGTGTATTATAATGTGTATATTTTAGTGATGTCCGATATTATCGGCCTACCGATATTGGCATTAAAATGTGATATCGGAAATTATCTGTATCTGTTTTCAAAAAAAGAAAAATTAAATATCTTTATTTTTTATATTTATTTAACCTTTATTTACCCAGGCAAGCAAGTAAGAACAAATTCTGATTTTATTTATTGTCAAAAGTATGCATAATGTTGTGTTAATTCCACAACAAGATATATGTAATGTTAATTACCTGAAATTATTCGTTTTTTGGGGGGGAACAACCCCCGGGGAAACCCTGCATATATTGGTATCGGTTGATATCGGTATCGGAAATTTAAGTGTTGGACTATATCGGATATCGGTAAAAAAGCCAATATCGAACATCCCTAGTATATTTGTATCTTCTTCCTTACTGCCCCCACTACTGGGTCCATCACTACTAGCACAGATTTCAACTTTATTTTCAATTCTAGTGAAGATAACATGTTTTTCTCTATTGGATGAAATGGTGCAGCGATAAAAACATTGTATTCAAACATTTTATTCAATAAAGCCTCAACAAAGAGTTGGAACAGCATACAGAATATAGATGTGATGTCAGTCTGAATCAGAGCATTCTCTGCCTCATTGAATTCTGAAGAAAATCAGATTCCAATGAACCCTCAAATTCTGAAAATGGGAGTAGTCACCACTCACCAACTTCCCCATCTTATGTGGGCCGGTGTGTGGGCCAGTATGTGGGCCGGTGTGTGGGCCGGTGTGTGGGCCAGTATGTGGGCCATTGTGTGGGCCGGCAATAAAACAATAAACAAGTTGCATAAACTAAATCAGATTAAAAATGATCACAGTTCTGGTTTGCCTTAAGATGCAGTTTAAGATGGGTCTTGAACATGGAGTATGTAGGGCACTCTCTAATCACAACTGGTAGGCTATTCCAGTAGTTACCACCTTTAACAGAGAACACAGTTTTTGCAAAGGTAGTATACCGAAAAGGCACCTTACAGTCCCCTCTACTTATGGCCCTGGTGGTAATGCCAGTGTCTGCTTTCTGTTGGATGAACTCATTCAATGGGGGAGGGGCAAGTCCATGCAGAACCTTGTTGCATGTTATGTTTTTCTAAAACATTACAGTGATGAAATGAAATTGGTTTCCTATCAAATACTTTTATGGCTTTTTTGTAGAGTAATTCTATTGGTGTAAGAGTAGTGACATATGAAAGAGACCAGTTGATAAAACAGTACTCGATGTGTGATAAAATCATTGAATGCAGAAACATCCTTGCAGCATTAACTGGCAGGCAGGGCCTGATCTGCCTGAAGTTTTCGATGTTAAACTTGACTGTTTGTCACTTTCTTCACATGACTTTTTGAAGGTCAATGTAGAGTCCAATGTGACCCCAAGATACTTGAATTAATGGGATAATCCTTATGTTCCCCGGGTCCTATGTTCCCCGGGTCCTATGTTCCCCGCTTGATTGATTAATAGATTGACATTTTTATTAATTTCTATTATTTTATTAATTATGAATGTCCGCCTTGTTTCGAACTGGTTAAGCTTAGGCCCTCTTTCGAACTGGTTACGGTTAGAGTTTGGAATCAGGGCTGGTGGTCTAAAAATTTCAATCAATCAAAGCGGGGAACATAGAACCCGGGGAACATAGGACCCGGGGAACATAGGACCCGGGGAACATAGACATGCTCCCGAATTAATGTACAATGTCCAGCTCCGCCTCTCCCAGAAACACATTAGAGTGAGTGACCTCTACTGGTGACTTTGTGAACATCATAGACACTGTTTTCTTGGTGTTAAGTGAAAGACATGCTTTTGTTTTTGTCTTGAATGAGACATGAGACATCAGTGAATGAGATTCACGTTTCCTCCCAACCGCGGTAGTAGGCCTAGAAGCGCAGAAATGAAAAAAAAAAAAAAAAAAAAAAGTGGAGCTGAAAAAGCTAGAATAAAAAAACAAAAATTGCTAGTAAAAGACGCAGAACAATGTTCTAAAATTACAGACATGTTTAGTAGAGGAAGGGCTCTCGTTAGAGTAGAGCTGCTGCTGCTAATAATGATGAAGTTCAAGTGGAAGGAACCAACAGTAACATGACAGGTGCGTGCAGTAGCCTAGTGCATATTCTACTGTTGGTGTCTGCCGGATCATGAGGGCTAGCTAGCCTATACTAGCTCTTGCAGTGATTTCAGTCATTCTATTACAAGACAATGTGCTTTCCGTATTCCTGATTCCTTACAGCACGTGGACATAAATAGTCGTGACTCGTGAAGTTTTTTCTCTGACTAAAAGTTTAGTTAGCAATGTTAGGACTAGTGCCCACCACAGCATCAGAAGCTAAAGTGCTAACCTAGAGAGCCAATCAGAACCTAGGACGGGCTGCAAATTAATCGGCTACTAATATTATAATAGTAAATACTAAAATAAAATACTATTATGTTCCCTTCCAAATTTTCATGTTGATATAATATTGGTAATCTAATTGATTGAATTGATTAGTTGCCATTTTACATGCTTAAATAAGATGTACCTTAGAATTCCCAACTGTTAGCCATGTTCTCGATATGATTAGTCTCATCTACATGTTTGTAAATAACCACAGCTAACTAGCTTAAGCTAACAACTCGGTCAACTACTACCCCGTAGTTAAACAAATGTGATTGCATATAACAGCTAACTGCTACAGCTAAGTTGGTAGTTAGCCTATTCCATTAATGTTGAATGTATTTATGAAGGTTGTTGATGGTGGTTGGCGCTGAATAGCAGACATGATTCCGTCAGTCTGCCACAGGGCAGCTGTGTTTGCTGATGCTGCTCATGACCACCAGTAGCGTGTGTGAGTGTGAATGCAGAGAGAGAGAGAGAGAGAGAGAGAGAGAGAGAGAGAGAGAGAGAGAGAGAGAGAGAGAGAGAGAGAGAGAGAGAGATGGCAAGCAGCCATGATGAAGTTGAGCTTCATCCAGTAGAATGAAAACGTTTATAAAAGACACCTAGATCATGACATTACTTTTCAAATTGTGTATTATAATGTGTATATTTTAGTGATGTCCGATATTATCGGCCTACCGATATTGGCATTAAAATGTGATATCGGAAATTATCTGTATCTGTTTTCAAAAAAAGAAAAATTAAATATCTTTATTTTTTATATTTATTTAACCTTTATTTACCCAGGCAAGCAAGTAAGAACAAATTCTGATTTTATTTATTGTCAAAAGTATGCATAATGTTGTGTTAATTCCACAACAAGAGATATGTAATGTTAATTACCTGAAATTATTCGTTTTTTGGGGGGGAACAACCCCCGGGGAAACCCTGCATATATTGGTATCGGTTGATATCGGTATCGGAAATTTAAGTGTTGGACTATATCGGATATCGGTAAAAAAGCCAATATCGAACATCCCTAGTATATTTGTATCTTCTTCCTTACTGCCCCCACTACTGGGTCCATCACTACTAGCACAGATTTCAACTTTATTTTCAATTCTAGTGAAGATAACATGTTTTTCTCTATTGGATGAAATGGTGCAGCGATAAAAACATTGTATTCAAACATTTTATTCAATAAAGCCTCAACAAAGAGTTGGAACAGCATACAGAATATAGATGTGATGTCAGTCTGAATCAGAGCATTCTCTGCCTCATTGAATTCTGAAGAAAATCAGATTCCAATGAACCCTCAAATTCTGAAAATGGGAGTAGTCACCACTCACCAACTTCCCCATCTTCTCTAGTCACCCCCACACCTTCTATTTGACCCATGACTTCTCAGCAGAGCCCAGACAAAACGTCCCTTTTCCTATCAACTCTGCTAATACTGAGTCACTATTGAGAGAGAGAGAGAGAGAGAGAGAGAGAGAGAGAGAGAGAGAGAGAGAGAGAGAGAGAGAGAGAGAGAGAGAGAGAGAGAGAGAGAGAGAGAGAGAGAGAGAGAGAGAGACTGAGAGAGACTGAGAGACTGAGAGAGACTGAGAGACTGAGAGAGACTGAGAGAGACTGAGAGACTGAGAGAGACTGAGAGAGACTGAGAGAGACTGAGACTCTTGGAATGGGTGTCTGGGAGGAAGTGGGGGGTCTTTCGATGTTGATTAAACGGCAAGCAACTAATGTCATGTGTGCCAAATTAAAGGACAATAAATCCAATCTAACTGAAATTGTGTAGCACAGACCTTTCTATGGATCAAAACCTCAATATTATTATGGTGTAGTTAATACTTCATGTATCCTTAATCCCTAGGCTAATGAGGCACTAAGATGTTACTAAAAAGTAAAAAGCCAAAGTAACGGTATATGTATGTGTGTGTGTGTGTGTGTGTGTGTGTGTGTGTGTGTGTGTGTGTGCACTGTGCACGAGTGCACATCTAGGGGCGGGGTGTAGATTTGGTCTCCCTGATGTTGACTCCTTAGCCACAGCCTTGGGTTGTTTAATACTGGACAAGTGTTTCATAACGGCCATTGTGTGGGCCGGTTTTGGGGCCGGTGCGTGGGCCGGTGTGTGGGCCGGTGTGTGGGCTGGTGCGTCTGAATGTCCCGGGCTGAATTTGTGTCCCAGTCCGCCACTGCTACACACTACCACACACTACACTACACACTACACTACACACACTACACTCCCACACACTACACTCCCACACACTACATTACCACACACTACACTACACACACTACACACTACACTACACTACACACACTACACACTACAACAGGGACATTGGTAGAAAAGAGTTAAGACACGGAGAGAGGGAAGGAGACAAGGAGATAGAAGAAGAGAGCGAAGGAAGGAGAGAGGAACACCGGCAGGGTGATTGATGATAGCAGAGAGGTGAACAGAGAGACAGAGAGAGAATGCAGGGGGGAGAGGAGGAGGAGGAGGGATGGAAGGTGAGAGTTGAAGAGAGGAGCAGAGGAGTCTGAGGAGGAGGACATCTGTTTGGCTGAGGTCACAGTATTTTAATGGAGGGGAGCGACTGAAA
This sequence comes from Notolepis coatsorum, assembly GCF_963971535.1. Classification (NCBI taxonomy): domain Eukaryota; kingdom Metazoa; phylum Chordata; class Actinopteri; order Aulopiformes; family Paralepididae; genus Notolepis; species Notolepis coatsorum. Next base: position 76,126,200 of record NC_140175.1, read on the forward strand.
CCCCCAATAACCTTAACTTAACAGGCCAACAGACACAGCGGGACAAAGGGGTTCATACCAGTTCAATTAGGTGTTTTCAATTTGAGGGTAACTAACTTACATAACTGTTGATGTCTGCTGTAGTCTGTAAAATAAGTCACTGTCTGCCTCACACTATAGGTCTACTATAATTCAAACGTATGTCATGCACCTCCAAGCCACCAGGCTTCCCTTCCCGTCTCCCTTATTCTTTCCCCAACTCTCTCTCTCTCTCTCTCTCTCTCTCTCTCTCTCTCTCTCTCTCAGGAGTGGATCCAGGAGTTAGGCGATCAGCTGTTCCACATTCAATCAACCATGCCATAAAAGACTGGTCACTACTTTGTCAGATCGTAGACTTACATCCCGTTAGTCGAGGCCTATGCCTTTTCATTTTGATGCCTATTGATATTCCAAGCTCTGTCTTGTTTAATTTTGTAACTTTTTCCTCCTTTGTGTCACATTCTCGGCCTGACTACCCCGCTTGGTGGAACCTCCTGCCTGCTCCTTTATGTTATCCCTGAGTTTTTTAATCTTTTTGTTCCCAGGCAATTGGCCTTTAATTGTTCCTGTGGTTTCTTTTTATACTTAGTTTAATATGTTTTTTGACAACGTTCTGCATTTGGACGTTTACTCTGTGTTTTTGTTCCATTTACCCCTAGTCCTAGTAGTCATAGAGTTCTGTTCCATAGAGCTTTGTATAATTAATATACGCGCTGTTGGGTTTTACTCCATTCCTTGTCTCATCTCGTTCTGTGTCTGTGCTTGGGTTCTGGCTCTTTTATATTTGTAAACCAAAATGTATGTACAGTGTATTTTGTATCAAGGTGAATTTTGCATTGACATACCGTATATCTAATCATAAAAAAGGCTTTAATGAGAATGCAGTAGGGCTGTCCCCGACTAAGGATTTGGATAGTCGACTATGATTGGCAAAAATTTGCCGTTAGTCGACTATTAGTCGACTAAAAAAATAAAAAAGGCTTTTTTACCATTCCATTTGGGCTGTGGGGGGTGCTTAATGTCTGAAGGAGTCGACTGAAGGCTTCTTGTCCTCTGCAAAAGCATGCAATTGGTCCACTGATGGATACATCTTGATATTTGTCTACAACTCTAGTGTGTTCATTAGATGGGTGAAATCCTCTTTCAGTGCCTCTGTGCCTGTTTTCTTAGGCAGTTAACCTCTGGTATGCGTGCCATTAGCGTTAGCCACGCTTCTATGACTCTTTTCTTTGGAAAGAATGATAATTTTTTTTTTTTTTTAATTATAAATATATATATATTTTTTCCGACTAAGAGGTTGGCAGTCGACTACGGCTCCTTTCGACCGATTAGTCGACTAATAGACTAATAGGGGTCAGCCCTAGAATGCAGTAATGAAATTGGCTGTAGTTCAATAGCAAGTTGTATGACTTGTGTATGCTGTCAATTCTAAGTCTATGAAACGAAGAGCTGAAATCCACAGCAAAATTCTGTGGATAAAAAGATTATTGTAAGAAAACGGACCAAGTCTAAACATCTCAATAGCCTTAGTTTATTTAGGTATACCTGCAAAAGCCAACACACTTTACAAGCCTTGGTGCTTTGCATGACGTGTTTTGCCATACAATATTGCGCAATGCCACATCTGTGATTTAATAATCAGCTGCTATTTGATTACAATCACTTGTTGTTGAATGTATGAATACCTAAGATAATTGTCTAACTAAATGGATGGGACCAACCGTCACACTACAGAACATGGACCAACACTTAATTATGTTTGCATCCATCTTTACTTAACGCTACTTTACGTCACTTTACGTTATGTTACTTCACTTCCCTTCACTTCACTTTAAATCAATTAAATTCGACAACCTTTATCTAATGGCAGCTTAGAGTATAGATGAATATAAAGTTGAATATAAAATACCTCAACTACAATATGAAGTCATAAACAACTTCACAGCAGTGCTCATATCAAATATAACTTGTTGTAATAAGATTTATATGAGGAGGAGATGTGGCCAGTGATTCTGTCTACACCTGAGTTACATCCCTCTCCACCAGGCCAACTGACATTAAGATAAAACAAGAACAGTCTAACCCTTAGTCTCCAGTCTAACTGAGCCAGGTCTTTGATATCTGTATAGAAAATACAGCGCCAGTTTTCTAGCCATAAAATGGAACCATTAAAGGGGAACTATCTTATAAATGGCCTTTTTCAGTGTTTAACATTGTTTCCTAGCTATGTGGACTTATATTAATATGATCTATGTCTCTAATTCTCATATTGGCCCATTCTTCCAATTCTCCTCTCACAATATTCACCCTCACTGAACTGAGTCATCTGAAAATGTGATGATTTGTGATGTCAGAGAGACTCAGCTGCATGATAATGTGGCAGATGCCACCAGGCCACACAGTGGTTTAGGAGCCCAGGCTCAAAACGCCTCGAGATCTTGAGGTAGAAAAATGCTGTTTTTGAGGACTTGATTAGAAATACAAAATAATTAATTAAAAAAAAATTATAATTACAGAGGTGTTCCATAAACTCACAGGAATTGTGTAAAAGTGCCCAAATAGTGAAAGAAATAGTAAAATAGTTCCCCTTTAAGATATGATCATGAGGGACCCTGACTTTTTTATTGTTTATTGGTACATCAGGTACATTATTCCTGGTACATCAGGAATAAGTGTCTCAGAGACCTAAGGCACTTGCAGCAGGATGCATGAAGCATTTGCATTTTGAAATAATAATCAAATAATCAATGGTCTAGAATGGGAATATAGAATATCAAAAATAAAGACTTTTTTTACTCAGCTGTTGATTAGCATAATCATGACAAGACGGAAAAGAGCGAAGGCATGACACAAGGAAACTATAAAAGTAGGAATGGTCATCACGTCACCGTGTAGCACATGAACGCACATGGTGCCAAGTGTGGAAACTTTCAGTTCGGCCATCGTTGAGTTGAATGAGATGATCATCTCCTTGTTTATGACCTGTCATTTAAAACAGGTTATTGCCTTGCATGTCAGAAATATCATGCAGTTTGTTGCATTGTTAACAAGCTAACTTTAGATTCATTGGTTGATGTATATTTCCTCGTGATGACCCTTCCTTCTTTTATAGTTTCCTTGGCATGATGAAAGAATAAGTGGCGACAGTCTTGAGGGTGACGGATTAATAATATTATGTAAATTAGCTTAGTCATAACTTTAAAAACATTTAAATCCATCCTGAAATACCATTGGAAAGTATTTCTACAATACTGTACAGCACCAGTTTCTTGGTTTGTGAACAAGTTTATTCTGCTGATCACCTGAGAGACAAGTCTCTGGAGATGATGTCATCAAGAGAAGAATCGTGAGCTTCCTCCCTGCTAAATGTCTGGTCAGGAAACACATCACATCCATCATCCCGGCCTCCTTTGACCAATACCAGTTTGCAATATAGGCAGAACAGATCAACTGAAGATGCTATAGCCATTGTGCTTCATACCGCCCTAGAACATCTAGAGAAGAAAAACACCTACGTAAGAATGCTCTTTGTCGACTATAGCTCTGCCTTCAAGTTCAACACTATACTCCCCCGTAAACTCATCAGTAAACTCCAAACCCTGGGTCTGTGTAATATACTGTGTAACTAGGTGCTGGACTTCCTCACAGACCGCACACAAGCCGTCAGGCTGGGCAACTACACCTCGTCCACCCTGTCTCTCAGCACCGGCGCCCCGCAGGGTTATTACTGTACACCCTGCTCACACATGACTGTTCCCCCTCCTACCCCTCCAATTACATCATCAAGTTCGCAGACGATACCACAGTTGTGGGTCTCATAACAAACAACAATGAGTCTGCCTACAGGAGGGAGGTGGAAGACCTTACAGCCTGGTGTGACAGCAACAACCTGGCGCTCAACATAAAGAAAACAAGAGAGATCATAGTGGATTTTAGAAGATCAAGGCCTGACCACTCCCCTCTGCTCATCAACAACGAGGTAGTGGAGAGGGTCACTGAGTTCAAGTTCCTAGGTCTCAGTGTGAGTGAGACCCTGTCCTGGAGCACCAACACCGCCTCAGTGATCGGAAAAGCTCAGCAACGCCTATACTATCTAAGGAAGCTGAAGCAGGCTGGCCTGCCACGAAATCTCCTTGTCAACTTTTATCATTGTGCGGTTGAGAGTGTGCTGACCTACGGTGTGTCTGTGTGCTTCTCCAGCTGCACAAAGGCAGAGCAAGAGGCTCTACAGAGAGTGGTGAAGGCGGCAGGCAGGATCGTCGGGACTCCTCTACCAAACATCACCTCCGTCTTCACCTCCCACTGCCTCCACCGCTCCAAGTGTATCATCAAGGACCAGTCTCACCCAGCACATCACCTCTTTCAGCTCCTTCCCTCAGGGAGGAGATACCGGTCCATACATGCCAAGAGCTCAAGATTTAAGAACAGCTTTTTCCCCCAAGCAGTCAGACTGTTAAACGCTCATTGACTGTCCCCTCACGTGCACCATGCACTTACCTTGATAATCACTGTTACCACTCATCATGCACTTTATTATTTAAAATATTCTGTTATGTACAGTGTTATATGTGTTTCATGTATGTATATATTGTACTACGGTCTGTGGGAGCTCCCCTGAAATTTCGTTGTATACTGTGCAATGACAATTAAAAGTCTATTCTATTCTATTCATATACAATGAATATTGGGGGGAAAGAAACTTGACACTATGACATTACAGTATCTATGGTGATTTTTACGGGGATATGGATACATTTTCTGATTCAGAGCTGTAAGATTACATTTAAATAAAACGAATTTGGATGTAACAGCTCAGACAAAGGTATTCACGAGATGCTGATACACTTACTGTATATTTTGACTGTATTTTTTATATTTTATTTATATATATATATTTTTTTATGTTGGCTGTTCATAACCTTTAACCTTAACCTTTATTATTATTTGTGTTGTCAGCTGCATTATACGCATTTGTCATAGTCTACCGTTACAGTTACTGCAGAGTAATAGAGACGGATGGAGAGAGGAGTTGATGGATAAAAATAGCAAAAAGCTAAAGAAGACCAACCAAAACCAATACAATTAGAAGCTGTCTTTGGCGGTAGGAGCCTGAAAATACGAACCAGGCATAGCGACCACACATTCCACTCTCAGAGCCTGATAAGAGGAACCAGATGAGCTAACATGCATATATGTGTGTGTGTGTGTGTGTGTGTGTGTGTGTGTGTGTGTGTGTGTGTGTGTGTGTGTGTGTGTGTGTGTGTGTGTGTGTGTGTGTGTGTGTGTGTGTGTGTGTGTGTGTGTGTGTGTGTGTGTGTGTGTGTGTGTGTGTGTGTGTGTGTGTGTGTGTGTGTGTGTGTGTGTGTGTGTGTGTGTGTGTGTGTGTGTGAGAGAGAGGGGGGGGGAAAGAGAGGGAGAAAGAGAGATTTGGGTATGTCTGGGTGTACAGACATAAAGAAAAGTAGGTGAAAAGATACACATACAGAACATCCTCATGTGTATAGTATGTACAGTGTGTACAGTATGCACTGTATCCATTCCCTGTGGTTCAATGTCTGTGTTTCTGTTACAGTACAAAGGCCTCCTGTGGACAGGCAACGTAGGACATGGTATAGCATATGTAGAATAGAATACAATAGAACTGTAATTGCCACACAACCATGGCCGATGGTGTTTCGTTTCTGTACCTGATTTTAAAGACACAGCTTCATCAACACCAAATAGATACAAAGGAACACACATTTGGTCCATATCAACACATAATGGATACAAAGGAACACACACTTGGTCCATATCAACACATAATGGATACAAAGGAACACACACTTGGTCCATATCAACACATAATGGATACAAAGGAACATTCACTCATTCCATATCATCACATAATGGATACAAAGGAACACACACTCTGTCCATATCAACACATAATGGATACAAAGGAACATTCACTCGGTCCATATCAATTATCAACACATAATAGATAAAGTGCATCAAGTACATTCAGATCACATCACACCTACTGTAATAGACCAACAAACAATGTCCTAAGTCCATTGACAAGAGACAGAGGCAGAGAAGGTCACTCACTACACACACAAAACCACATACACACAGTCCAGCAACGTGCAGTCCTTATAAGTAGATAGTTAACGGAGGGAGTGGAGAGATCTTATTGCTGTGGGAAACAAGTTGTTTGGATTGGGTGGATTTTGTGGCAAGTGAGCTGAGACGCCTCCTGGTGGGAAGAAAATGGAATGGGGGCCACAGTCCCTGTGTGTTTGTCCACCAGGAACCAAAATAATTCACTCCATGACTAGTATCAAATCAAAGTCCACAGGTATTGATGAATGAATGAATTTAATATTTATATTATTATTAATGTGTCACACCACACAAGTGGCCCATTGGGATTGAGATTATAATTGCGGCCATTGGCCACTTGGGGTGGCACAAATAATGTTATGATGGATTATTTTGGTTTCACTTAGGGCTTTGTGTTTCTTTTGGTTTCAGTGCAAATAGTGGCAGACAGATTGTGTTAAAAAATAAAGTACTTCAGAAGAGAATATCTGAAATATTTCTTCACAAGGAAGAAGTTAAATTAGTGGTCAGTATACTATTTTTCTTTTGTTTGTATTAAAGTATGAAGCCATGTATTCTCCTAAATGTATGAATGTAAGAACTGGTGTTAATTTCTGTCTATACTTTTAGTTCTACGGTGTCTATGTGGTGTTTCTGTGACGTTGACGCTGTGTTGGGATGTAGAATACCACATTAAACATCAGACTTTTGGTTAGACCAGTGGTTCTCAGCCTTTTGGGTTTGTGGCCCCTAAAAAACAGATGGATACCTGTTTGTGACCCCCCCCCCCCCCCCAGTTGCAAGACAGTTTTGACCTATCTCAAACCCGCTCCCTTTTCTTGATCCTCCAATCACAACTGTTGCTTCCCTCAAGACTGTGGAGGATCAAGAAACGAGGGCGGGTTTGAGATTAATTCTGTCTTGTCTTGAGATAGGTGCTATAGGATAACATTAGAGGCTGCACTAGATCACCAGCATGTCATGTATCCAATCAGGTGCCTTACAAGTGGGGAAATGGTGTTTATAGCACAAGTGCTAGTTTTCGACACCAGTCCATTGAGGCTTTTCTAAAAGATATAATAAAATCAACAGTAAAATACAGAATTAAATTCACAAATCAGAACAAATAGTTATCAGAGCAAAAGTCCATGATCAAAACAACAAAACCAGTCCGCGTCTACAGTGAGCACTGCTGCGTTGATTTCAGCCATACCTTGAGTCCTCTGCTGAAGACGTTGGCATTGGACTCCAGTTTTAAGCCAGTAGGCAGAGAGTTCCATAAGTTTGCCCCGTTAACCGAGAAGGCAGACGGTTTGACATTCAAGGTCAAATGAGACGACACAAGCCAGTCGGAGATGTTATGTAACACCTGGGTCAGAGGACCGCAGCCTCCGGGGTGGGATGTAGGGATGGAGGAGATCAGATAGGTACCGGGGGGCAAGGGAGGGAGTGAAGTGCTTTGTAGGTGATGAGGAGGATCTTAAAGTTGATGCAGGACTTAACTGGAAGCCAGTGGATGTGGATGAGGGTGGGGGTTATGTGAGTGATGCCAGGACTTGGTGCGGGTGAGAACCCTAGCAGCAGAGTTCTGGACATACTGCAGCCTGTTTAAGGCATTGCTGGGTAGCCCTACCAGAACGGAGTTTGCATAGTCCAGACGGGACAAAGGAATGTGTCTCTGCTACACAGTCGGGGAGAGATGGCCGGAGTCTGGATGGCCTTTAAATTAAGTTAAATTAAGTATTATTATTATTATTATTATTATTATTATTATTATTATTATTATTTTTATTATTATTATTATTATTATTATTATTATTATTATTATTATTATTATTATTATTATTATTATTATTATTATTATTATTATTATTATTATTATTATTATTATTATTATTATTATTATTATTATTATTATTATTATTATTATTATTATTATTATTATTATTATTATTATTATTATTATTATTATTATTATTATTATTATTATTATTATTATTATTATTATTATTATTATTATTATTATTATTATTATTTCTTTTATATATATGAAGCATATTTTACATATACCTGTACCAAAAATGAATCCTCTGCATTTAAATCATCCCAACCAGTTAGAACCAGTTAGTAGTAGTGGGCAGTCCTAGTCCAGCGACTGTCGTGTTACTTCACACGGTAACAAATACGTGAGTCCTCTGCTTTGGTTGTTAGTATCTTTATTAGCTTATGCGTCGCTACATTACACGGGTGTCCATTCTAGGTTCCTCTCGAACTCTCCCTGACCCCCAGTACGGTGGCCTGTACACTCTCGATAGCGCACACACATTAACATAACACCACATCTCCCTTTCTAGAATCAATGGGTCAGACTGCCATTGATTCCCCAGACCTTAGAGGATTATTCTGCCTCTATATCTAAAAGGTCTGTTCCGATCTGAACTGATCTAAACAATTTCTTTAACGCCATATAAACCATAGGCTACATTAAACATAGCAATTGCTTTCTTTCGAACATTATATCTAACGAATATATATATAAACATGAAACACATGTCTTAGCTTAACCATAAACCTCTTTCATTCTATTGCAGGAATGTCACTTTTCTCTCTCTCTCTCTACTGTCTCTTACAAGTCCAACCTAGTTGGTTTCACCACACTTCTCCCAGACCTGGTTCTGGGAGTAGCTGGTGGTTCCAGGACCTCCTGCTCCGTAGGTTCTGCTGCACTCTGCTCCGGTGAGGGCTCCATGGGGACGAGATGGCGACGGTTTCCCCTTAATGTTCCATGGGGTCCATCTATGATGTACGAACGTGGAGTGGGGTTACTGCTGACCACAACTCCAGTTGCACTTTGATCTGTGACCCACACTTCCTTTCCTGGAGTGAGCCTGTCGAGACTTCGCGCACGATGACGCCGGTTGTAGCTTTGTGCATCTCTCATTCTCTTCTCCGTTGTGCGGAGTCTCCTCCCCATAAGAAGCTGGGCTGGACTGTATCCGTTATGCAACGGGGTGGCTCTGTATGCCAGCAGAGCACGGTATGGGTCGGCTGCCTTTTTCAGGAGACCTTTTATCGTCTTGACAGCACGTTCTGCCTCCCCATTACTCTGGGGATATCTCGGGCTGTTCGTGACATGGCGAAACCCATATGATGTTGCAAACGCTGCAAAGGCCATTCCGGAGAATTGCGGCCCATTATCCGTCACCAGTTCCTCCGGGATACCGTGCCGTGCGAAAATTTACTTCAGGTGGTGGATGACGTCTGTTGATTTTGTGGGAGTCAGCAGAGCGATCTCCACGTACCTTGATGCATATCCACGACCAGCAGGTAAGTCTTGCTCTCCAGCATGAACAGGTCTGCTCCCAACTTCTGCCACGGTCGCCCCGGGTATTGAGATGGCATCAGGGGCTCCCTTTGGTTCTCTCTCTCTTTGCTGCATGTTCGGCAGTTGAGGACCAGCTCATTCAGCTGCTGGCTGAGCCCGGGCCACCATACAGACTGTCGTGCGTGCTCCCTGCACTTTACCACCCCCTGGTGGCCTTCATGCAGCCTGGCAAGCACATCGTTTCTCATTGTTGAAGGGATTAAGGGCCGTGTATTTTGACGAATCCTCAGTCAGGGATATTTTCCAAAATCCCATATTTGCGTCTAACTTGCTGAATATCCTGGCTCCGGCCAGCATTCCCAGTGTTTCCTCAACTGTTGGCAAGGTGTATTTCTCCTGGCACACTGACTCATTGAGGTTTGTGAGATCGACACATATGCGTACGTCACCTGTCTTCTTCTTAGGGACTACTACCATGCCGGCGCACCAGTCGGTTGGCTCCTCGATCTGGCTGATCACTCCGAGGCTTTCCATGTGGGACAGTTCTTGCTTGACTTTGTCCATCAGTGGCAATCGAATCCTTCTGGGCGTCTTCAGCGAGAATGGTTGAGCCCCCGGTTTCAATCTGATTGCATATGGCTGTTTCATCTCACCGAGACCACTGCATATCTTCGGGTAGGTCGTCTTGAGCGTCTCCATCGTGATACTGTCTACTCTAGACGTACCACAAGCTCCATCTTGCTGATAGCAGGTCTCCCCAGCAACGCTGAGTGCAGGTGTCGAGCGACGTACACGTCCTCCAATACCTCTCTCTCTCCTCTCCTCAGCAACAGCTTGGCGACGCCCACAACCTCTAGTGGACTCCTCCCAGGTCCCATCAGTGGTTTTGTTGCCTTCTGTAGGGTAGGTGGATCCTTGTGTCCGTAGATCTCTCTGAATACAGTGTGTGGCATCACAGTAACATCAGCGCCAGTGTCTATTTTGAATGGCACACGTCTGCCATTGATGTCTATGTCGACCATCCATGGCTCACCATCAGTTGTGATGCTGCCCAAGAACATGTGCTCCTCCTCCCCATCACAGGAGCAGGAATAGTCTTCTTCAACCTCATGTACATTTTTGGCAGATTTACACACACGCTTATAATGCCCCATCTTCCCACATGCATGGCATTTCATCTCATTAGCAGGGCAATCGCGCTGTGGGTGGGACTGAGAACTGCCGCATTTATGACACTGGACACTGTCACATTCTCCCTGATTGCGTATATTAAACTTGGCACGTTCGTAGGTCACGTTCTTCTTGACCACGAAGAAACCCTGTAATCCATCCCGCACCCCTTGGTACGTACGTCATAGATCCACAGTCAGATTTAATCCACGCAAAATATCGTCCGCCTCATCGCCCATACAATATATTAGCGTGTTGACTTGATTGTCTTCAGAGCTAGCATTTAGGTTACTTGCCAGACGAAATCTTTCGAACCTGCGTATCCACTTGGCCCACTCTTGCGGCTTTGAGAAGTCGAAGGACTCGGGAGGCTGGATGCTAAACGTAGCACTTGAAACCGCTGCCAATACCGGGGCTACAGCGTTATTAGCCATGTCCATCTTTCTTCTTCCTTCTGCTTTTCTTCGTCATCAACGAGTCTCAAATGGCACTTTAACGTCCGACCGAACTCATACACAACTCTTGCAGGACTTCTGACACCATGTCGTGTTACTTCACACGGTAACAAATACGTGAGTCCTCTGCTTTGGTTGTTAGTATCTTTATTAGCTTATGCGTCGCTACATTACACGGGTGTCCATTCTAGGTTCCTCTCGAACTCTCCCTGCCCCCCAGTACGGTGGCCTGTACACTCTCGATAGCGCACACACATTAACATAACACCACAGCAACCAGGGACCAAGTCCAGCTGCAATGTACAGTATGTACAGTACCTACCTAACATGCATGTCTTTATGGTGTGGGAGGAAACCAGATAGTACCTGGAAACACACAAACTCCACACAGAAAGGCCCCCTGTCGGGTTTTGACTGTGTGGCTGTGAGGCAACAGTGCTAACCACAGTACCACTGTGCCACCATGTCACCATTGACATTGGAGGAGGATTTTTAATTTTCCTTTTCAGACTATTGAACTTGATTCATTATTGGAGGAGGGCTATAGATTTCAAATAGTAATGAATTCACAAGAAATAAAAAAATATATAAATATGATCAAATGCATTTTCGTAGGCTGATAGATAAGTATAGGCCTATGCTGTACGTACAGACATATAACTCTGCATGCCCTTGACCCTCAAGAATAATTCTCAGTTGATTATGTTCAGTCAGCCTAATTGATAATTTATTTACTATACCCCGCCCTGGGCTGCCCACATGTTCAAAGTATCTGGGTAAGTGGAGCTCCAAGGAGAAATCCATTGGATGTTAAATGGTAAAACAGCGCTACTTAGTGGAAGCATGTTGATCCTACACAAATTAATAACACCATACTTAAAACAGGACTGTTCCTGTACAATTTAATTTTATATTTTTTCAAAGCACAATTACAAAAAAAAATCTTTTCAATCATACATGTTAGTCACTCATTATTATGCAAATGTATATTTAAGATGATATCGAATAATATCAATATAACAAACACATTTGGCTATTATTATTATTATTATTATTATTATTATTATTATTATTATTATTATTATTATTATTATTATTATTATTATTATTATTATTATTATTATTATTATTATTATTATTATTATTATTATTATTATTATTATTATTATTATTATTATTATTATTATTATTATTATTATTATTATTATTATTATTATTATTATTATTATTATTATTATTATTATTATTATTATTATTATTATTATTATTATTATTATTATTATTATTATTATTATTATTATTATTATTATTATTATTATTATTATTATTAAATTGTTATAATTATTGTTATTATCATTATCATCGTCATGATCATTATCATCATCATCATCATCATCATCATCATAATCATCATCATCATTCATGGATCTTGTCTTTCCCTCGCTTGTTTTCTCTATCTTTTATTAAAATATACAAAATTGGTACTGTATAATAATAGTAGTTATAACGAGAGTATAACAATTACCGGTATTATATAACATGGCATAAAAAAAAAAAAAAAAAAAATTACTGTTTAGAATTTGATTCCGCTTAAAGCCCTGTCAGTCAAACGACTCGAGAAGCGACCACATCCTACGATGTTCCGCATTATGATCCAATAATAATCCGAGGGCGTCTCTTATTCATAACGACCTCTTCCGGGTTAATAGAGTTCGCCTGTGGTGCAAATCTGCACACAGCAGCAGCAGCACAGAACGCCGACTGTCTACAAAGGTCAGTTCTAGTATGATCCATACGAGGCTTTGATTTAGTCACTTCTGACCATGCATTGATTTGCCAATACATTTATAGGTGCATAATGCAGAGTGTGTTTGAGGGACATATCAGTTTCATACACGTTATTAGACTTATAGTTTGACCTGCAGGGTGGCTGCAAGCTGCCGCTAGCAGGTTAGCTCTCCTACATGATGTTTCCAGTCGATATGAAAGACAAAAAGAAAAGTGATGGTCGGCTGGGGGTTGCAGCTGCATGATGCAGCCCGCCCTCTGCAAACACACACAGCTTGGGCTGGATCCGAACACATACCGTTATTCTGCACCTCGTATTGTAATAACTGTCGCATGCCATATGGAAGACATTGTATTATGTGCACAATCTGTTATCTAATGTTACCATCCCGGAGTCAAGCCATTATGACTTTATGCTCTACTGACACGCGTTTACAGATGCCACGTGCATATGGTGCATTTTAACATAATAATTCAGTTATTCACAGTTGTGACGCTGTAGTAACCGGTTTTTACTTTAGCCAAGTTATAGGAATACATAATTTGTATGTGGGGGCCAATCACAGTGTTTGGTGACGTGGTCACGTTACCGTCTCAATCTTTTGGCTGCATAAGCTGTTTGCTACAACAAGTACAAAGACATGAGCACTTTGGGTCTTTCGCCACTGAAGATGTGTGAACTATTATATAGGTGACATTGCTTTCTCTCTCTCTCTCTCTCTCTCTCTCTCTCTCTCTCTCTCTCTCTCTCTCTCTCTCTCTCTCTCTCTCTCTCTCTCTCTACTCTCTCTCTCTGTCTCTGTCTCTCTCTCTCTCTCTCTCTCTCTCTACTCTGTCTCTCTCTCTCTCTCTCTCTCTCTCTCTCTCTCTCTCTCTCTCTCTCTCTCTCTCTCTCTCTCTCTCTCTCTCTCTCTCTCTACTCTCTCTCTCTCTGTCTCTGTCTCTACTAGGGCTAGGCACTAGGCAACCTATTTTTGTTGCTAGGTCCTCTGACCTCTGTCTCTCTGCCCATGAGGAAACTCATTCACGCAGTCCATTTACTCTGACTTCACAGCACTACAATTGCCTCCTTCTTATTGTTATGCCAACAAGGGTAACATACAATAGGCTGAGTTGTATAGCCTTTACAGTATCTTATAACCGAAGTAAAATTACTGAATTGCCACCAAAAGTCGCTATTGATAGTATTCCATCGCAGCCATATTAGTCGCAAACAACAGATGATTAAAGGACAACCTTGGTCAAAATGAGCTGTGGCATTGTGCCATATTGTATGGCAAAAGCCGCCATGAGGACCTTTTTGCATTTGTGCTGCCATCTGAGATGATTCGTTAACTAGGATAAGTATAAAAAAATGGCTGCACCAACATCCATGAAAAGTAACTCGCTGTAATTGATTGTGACTGTAATTACAATATTTATTTGACCTCATTTGTTTTATGGCCATACGGTACACACACTTAGCAGTAGTCTGTGTACAGTGCAGGCCTGTTGCCTAATCAATACTAGTTTGAACCCCGTTAGGGGCATCCAGGCTGTTCCAGTGTATTCTAGTAGGGTTGTGTCCACTGTTATCTCACACAAACTGCCTCAAACCAAACATGCGTTTTAGTATTGCTGTTTAGTATTGATCTAGGCACATTGTAGTTCTCACACACACGCACGCACGCACGCACGCACGCACGCACACACACACACACACACACACACACACACACACACACACACACACACACACACACACACACACACAGCTCAAAATAGTCATTTTATGGAATTGCACTGTCTGACCTTGAATGAAACTAAGGGCTAGATCCACAAAGAATGGATTGCACGGAGCAAGTTGCACCCTTACTTAAAATTCTGTGCAGATTGATTGATTGAATGAAAATTGTATTAACAGATTGCAGAATGGGTACAATACAATATGGCTCAATAAACACAATTGTTAAGGTGATGCAGACCAGAGAAAGACTTTCGTCTTGTTTACATCAGGGTCCCCCATTTTCAATTCATAATGAATTTTAAGTAAGGGTGCAAGTTGCTCCGTGCAATCCATTCTTTGTGGATCTAGCCCTAAGTCACAGTAATGACAGTGGATTTGAGTCAGGGATGAAGCATGAGTCATGACATGTGCTTTGTAGGGCAGACAGTCAGTCAGTCAGGGAAACCGGAATCTCGGTTCTTGAGTGAGTTAGTTAGGCCTACGCCTATATCTGGTAGACACTAGACAGTGTCTCAAAGGTGACCTCTTTGTAGGTCATGAATGTGTGTTGGTGTGTCTGAGCCTGTAGGTGTGTGTGTGTGTGTCTGTGTGTGCGTGCATGTGTGTGCGTGTGGACATGCGTGTTCCCCAAGGGCATAAGTACACATTCCTATAGAATGGACTTGCAGAGTCACTTTTACTGCCACTGTACTGTATTGTATGTGCAGCTACAAGTGTCCGTGACAGGTGTGAGTTACCTTGAGATCAGCTGACCCGGAGTGTGGGTGTGTTTATGGACAGCAGTGAATTCTGGGATAGTTCAAGAAAGTAAACTCACTCTGTCCTTTCTCTCTCTCTCCCTCCCTCCCTCCCTCCCTCCCTCCTTCTCCCTCCCTCTAGGAGGAGTGTCCTCTGTCTAATTGAGCCCCCCCTCCTCCTCCTGCTGTGTGTGTGTGCACCATGGCGAGCCTCCTGCGTGTGGTGACGGCAAGCTGCTGCTCAGCTCCTCTCTTCAGCGGTGTGTCGCGCGTGAAGCTCCAGAGCGTCCGCGCCGTCAAGACACCCTGCCTGCGCTTCTTCAGGACCCAGCAAGCCCTTGGGCGATGCGCCAGTCCAGGTGAGAGGGAGTCGCCTGCATTGCCCCCCCCCCAGGCTCTGGTAGACATGTGTGGCGATGGCAGGCTAGGACCGGCAAGATGCATGTTTTGGTTAAAAGGGCTCAAACTTAGTTATTTCTATGGCAATTCCTACATGTAGTTAACTAATAGTCATAGGACTGATTTAATTGACAAATCCTGAATTTCTTTTTCCCACACATGCAATCATGCAGAAGGACCCAGGGCTTTCCCCAGGATTCTCAAACGAAATGGTGGCAACTAGCTGGTGGTCTGGACCCTAGTTATTTATGTTTGTGAATTCTATTTGTGGTGGGCCTGTCTGATAACAAGGTGGGCAGCCTGCCACAAATACACGTTTATTACATGCATTACATGCATACATGCATACTGAACATTGTCGGACCCACTAGCAGTAGCAGCCAAGTAGTGAAATACTTACTCATGTCCTGTCCTGTTGGCCTAGAAGCGAACCAGAACACAGCACCAGCTGAGCACGTCTAGACACAAGAAAGACAACAACACACCTGCTGCTTAAAGATGGTTTCAGTCTCGACACAAGAAAGACAACAACACACCTGCTTAAAGATGGTTTCAGTCTAGACACAAGAAAGACAACAACACACCTGCTGCTTAAAGATGGTTTCAGTCTCGACACAAGAAAGACAACAACACACCTGCTGCTTAAAGATGGTTTCAGTCTCGACACAAGAAAGACAACAACACACCTGCTTAAAGATGGTTTCAGTCTAGACACAAGAAAGACAACAACACACCTGCTGCTTAAAGATGGTTTCAGTCTCGACACAAGAAAGACAACAACACACCTGCTGCTTAAAGATGGTTTCAGTCTAGACACAAGAAAGACAACAACACACCTGCTGCTTAAAGATGGTTTCAGTCTCGACACAAGAAAGACAACAACACACCTGCTGCTTAAAGATGGTTTCAGTCTAGACACAAGAAAGACAACAACACACCTGCTGCTTAAAGATGGTTTCAGTCTCGACACAAGAAAGACAACAACACACCTGCTGCTTATAGATGGTTTCAGTCTAGAAACAGGAAAGACAACAACACACCTGCACACTGCTCTGCAGCACATGACCACACGAGGAGCTACAGGCAGCCACTGCTGCTTCAACTCTGTGCTCAGGCAGCTACCCGGGTCTTCTGCTCTGGGTGTCAAACTAAAGAGACGGTCCGTCTAATAAAGCTCTCCCCAAATAACAACAATGTCCTGTTCCCTCCCATACGGCTTCTGAACGGCTATCACTCTTATCTTTTTCTTTCATATGGGGCTTCAGTATGGTTTCCAGTAGCTCAATGTTGGCCAATAAACAGATTTCAACTCTCAATCCCACCTTGTGCAAACCCTATCCTGCTGGGAACGTTATCATCTTAAGACCCTGGCTACCTTCTCTCCTACACACAAAATGCCTAATTCATTGTTAAAACATGGTAACACATTGGTTCAGACTAGGGGTGGGCGATATATCGAGTATACTCGATGTATCACGGATTGTTCTACCCGAGATGTAGTACTGTACTATATCGCGAAAATCGAGTATTTAGTTTATATGGCGCCGCCCGCGGCCGAGAGACACTCGCAGTGCTTTCCTCGAGAAGGGACGGCGGAGCTATAGGCTAACGTTAGTGTATTGGTCTCGAGTGTAGCAGGGACGGCGGAGCTATAGGCTAACGTTAGTGTATTGGTCTCGAGTGTAGCAGGGACGGCGGAGCTATAGGCTAACGTTAGTGTAGTCAGGGCTGTACAGTGTGATATAATGTTGCGGTTGTAATTTCATTAGACAGACCAGCGCGGACCTTTAATAACATGTAATTTAATTGACACGAGCAATGAGCTAACGGTAGCTGCTAACCAAGGTATCCATTAGGATTATGCTAAGCTAACTAGCGATAGCTGATAACCCTGGAAAACGGTCAAAGCGGACTCCACAAGACTAGTTCCATTCGTGAGGAAAGGGGGTGGGTTATATTGACAACGCTTGACAACAGAAGTTTAAACATAACTTCATATTTATTGGTTATTCGTTTCTGTATATCATTCAATTTCCATCTCCGTGTGTCTCCATCTCCATCTCTTCCTGTTTACATTCGAGTGTGACGTCATCACCTACGGCAGCTTAGACGATCAAAACGCGAACCTAGAACAAACGCCGAGGGGGGGGGGGGGGGCTGGCTCTCTTGTTCATTCTCGCCCCCTCTCTCTCTCTCTCTCTCTCTCGCTCTCTCTCTACATTCAATGATTTAAAGTAGCCAAACGTTACAGACAGTATAAATACTAACTGGATAGTTGATGATATAAACATTTAATTTCATTATCTGAAATATTCTAAAATCATTAAGTCTGCTATAAGCCATTATACCTTTGTGTGTGATTATTATTTTCTCACAGTAGGGTGTGTATATATATACATATATATATGTGTGTGTGTGTTTGGCTAAAGTGGATAGAAAACACAGTACTGTGTAAAAGTCTTAGGCACCCAAGAGTTTTTATATAAATTGTCTTAGATGTAAATAATTTTTTTTATTAGTGTGTCAGTAGACTACTCTTAGTACATTTTCATTAAATTATTTTTTAAAGCATCTTCATGGTTTAATAATGCAAACATATGTAGCAGGGACTTATTATAATCATCATATTGGCGTGACTGTATGCATCAAAGGGTTAAATCAAGCATTTTAAGTGATTTAGAGGAAATGTCAAAATATCGCGATATATATCGTGTATCGCGATATGGCCAAAAAATATCGCGATATCATTTAGAGGCCATATCGCCCAGCCCTAGTTCAGACTATATGGTGGTGTAGTCTGACATCACTTTAGTTTCCCGCACGGTCCACCTGTATAGGGATTTATCATTGGGAAAATGTATTATCGGCTATTGTAATAATTAGTATATAAATAATATTAATAATTACAAATATAAGTATATAGATAATTCTGTTTGAAATAAAATTATACGTAATTATTTTACGATTAATTGCGAATTGTTTCATGTTGAGCTATAGATTGTGGATGAATACACACAATGTTCATGCTTTATTTGTTTTAAACGATGTGGACCGGCCGGAAACAACAATGACGTAACCACTACTAAGTTAACACTTTAAGTGCCGAAAACGTGTTTAGGCGTCTTTCCTAGCCATGCTAAAGTTGCAGAGGACGCCCTAACTCGTCTTTAATATCAATATTTCAAAAATCTGTGATCGAAATCATATTTTTCCTCCGCAGCCCTGAGACACAGTGCTGGCCTCCTCTCAACCCTCTAGCGGTTCAAGAGCGCCATCTGGTGGCCGATCGGCAGAAGCGCCAAACAGGAAGTCATGTGGATGAAGTGGTGATCACCCATATTACTTCCGGCCACTCTCTATAGCTCCCGCGACTCCATCTTGAAACACTCGATAATAGTTATTTGGACGTATATACTATTATACAACGTGGAAATGGACCGGGTATTTCGACATCCCATAATGGAAAACTGTCTACCCCACGCTGATCGCCCAACGGCCCGCGGAGACTGGGGTGAGTTTTAGCGTGTAGTATTACCGCGTTCGACACTAACTGCTATGATGAACATTTGACCCACATTAGATGAATGGTATAACGTTGCCCACGGAATTATAAACGATCCCCCGCCCATCCGGTCATCATCAGATGATACGTAGAAACTTATAGAAGCACGTCCATTTGAAATTTTTCATCTGGCACCGATCGCTACCAAACTGTATTTGATCATCAATATAATGCATTTGGGGCTATAAATCACGTTCTGGAGAAAGCTGCAGAAAGAAATGAAAACATACTTATACTTTAGATCATATTTTAGTATGAATATGTGAATGAAAAAGTTTAACGTTCATACACCCTGAACAATACATATAGGACATTGAATGGGCCCTAATAATGGCAATCTAGCAATAGAATTTAAAAAGTTATAGCCCTGCAAAGAAGGGGAACTTCTCCATAGACAAATAGAGCTGGCAAGGGATGGTATATCATGAATTTAACCTTCGGCAGTTAAAGTGTTAACAATATGCTCGTTTGCTCGTTATCACCATACATAACGCTTATATTGAAACACATTGACATTAGGGCCGTTCTTTCAACCTAAAAGTGCACTTTCTTCAACCTCGAACCTAAATTCCTTAGCGACCCGTCATACGAGTCATACGGAACAAATAACGTATAACAGAGGCTGAAATTAGAGCAATATGACTCACAAACTCACGACAGTAGTACACAACTACACATACAGACGCACAAAATTGATTCTGCATTGATTACCGGTAAGTGATAATCAAAACCCAGCTTAAGCCGTTAAACCCCTGTAGTGAATCGCGAAGCCAATACGCACACACACAGAGTCGAACTGGAATGCTTTACCAAACATACACTCCCCAGCATTCATATCTCGTACGTTCATCTTTCAATCGCTTAACCATAACATAACTTACTTACCGGTACCCAAACAACGTCTCCCCGAGTCCACATTCATGGATGAATCCATTTCAAAACGTTAGAAAAACGCTCCGTTTCCCTATTCCTCAATCATCCAATGTCTGGAAGTGAACACATGGTCCATTCGATCTTAATAAACGGTGGCCATCGGTCCATAACCGCATTCTATAGAAGAATAAGTCTTTATTTGTCGTGCAGATGAAAGACCCAAAGGAACACGCGCGTTGCGTCATCCTGCTCTGCTGAGCTCTGACTGAGAGAGGGAAAGACAGACTGCCCTGCCCTCTGCTGGCGCGTGTTGTGCACTACAAGCAACTCCGTGTCCGTGTAATAGAAGGAAACCCATTTGTGATTTGACGCACAGTCTGTGACGTCACGGTATTGAGAATTTCGAAATACCCTGGTATACCGTAATACCGTCATACCGCCCAAGCCTAACCTCCATATAGGCCTTTCATTAGGCCGAATGAAACAAGACAGAAGATTAATCTCAGATTGTCCCTTTTAGTTTAGCTACATACATACACAACTCTTCTGTTATTTTTGTGTGTTCTTTTCAGCCTATGTGTGCTCTCAGTCCCAAGGTCACACACAGTATACACAGTAGTTATACTGAGAGTGTGAGCCAGCATCAGCCTGTTACAGGCGCTTCATGTAGGCCTATGCATGTTCTGTTTTGTGTGCATGTGGTGCCAGCTACAAGCCTCTGTGTGCGGAAGTGTTGGCGTGTGTGTGTCTGTCTGTCTGTTGGGGATGTATCCATACCGGTAGTGGATATGGGTCTCACACCAGGTTAAAATGCGTTATCTGGGTTATATATATGTCACAAATTTTGATGGTCTAAATCTATTCAGTAAAAGTAATGGCTGGGAGCATTACACGGTGTCGGTCAATACTGAACGTTTAGGAATTGGTGTCGGCAGTGAAATAGTGGTATTGGGGCATCCCTAGTAGTGTGTGTGTGTGTAAATGGTGCATTTATATAGTGCTTTTATCCAAAGCGCTTTACAATTTTGTTCCTCATTCACCCATTCACTCACACATTCACACACCGACAGCGGAGACAACCATGCAGGGCTGTACACTGCGACGAGATGATCGCGAATTGCCCCTTCAATTGGCCGTTGCGATTGGTAAATATTATCTGGGGGCGGGCTTGCGAGTAGTGCTTTCAAGCCTTGCATTCGCATTTCACTCCTAAATTATCCAAGGCGTGTGATGACGCGATGACGTCACTCACGCGAGCTGAGCAGTGAGCACTCAGCAGGTATGATCAGCGGGAACAATCGACTGAGCACTCACTCTGATAGACTGGCTGACTGTCTGATTTAGCTATGAAGAAAAGTAAAGTTAGTATTGCTTCATATTTTCGACGCGTTCGACCTCCTATAGTGAGCCGAACTGAACTGAACTCAGACACACGGAGAGAGCTGCGGCGTCTGCTGCTCCTCCTCCCTCCCGCACCCGTGGCTGTTGTAAACACTAGTCTCTAGTGGGACACTGGGACCTCGGTGAGCCTGCCAGCCGGCTAGCTACTGATGGCTATCAACAAATGCTCCAGCAAGTTTAGTAGTGCATGATAGCTCGCGTTAGCTTACTGTTCAAAACGAAACGTCCCATTAAACTAAATAGTTCAGATAGCTCCTGATATCAATGTCTTATAACACTGAGTCGATGCGTATTCGAGCTGAGGGCACGCTGAATATAGTCAATAGGGTCCAGCTGCAGCGCAGGAGAATCCTGGCCGTAGCTGGAGGCTACAGTATAGGGTCCAGCTGCAGCTCCGGGGAATCCTGGCCGTAGCTGGAGGCTACAGTATAGGGTCCAGCTGCAGCTCCGGGGAATCCTGGCCGTAGCTGGAGGCTACTCGAGTACACACAGACAGTGGAGCTGGTTGCATATAGCGAGCATTTAGACTTGTTGCGTGGTGGCGATGTCTCGCAGATAATACAACTACAAGTATGATTATATAATATATATATTTTATTAAAAAAAATAATATAAAATAATTTTTTTTCTTTTTTTTTTTAAATCAAAAACAATCGATATAAATAATGGTACATTTGTTATTTAAAAATGTGCCCCTAAAAAAATGTTTTGCCCCTAAATTTCTCATTTAGGGGCAAGTGTGCCCCTAGTGAAAAAGCTTAGCGTACAGCCCTGCCATGCAAGGTGCCAACCTGCACATCGGGAGCAATTAAGGGTTAAGTGTCTTGCTCAAGGACACATCGACGCGGGAGAGGAGCGGGAATCGAATCGGGAACCTTCTGACTACCAGACGACCGCTCTATCACCGATCTACCTCCTGAGCCACTGTGCGTGTGTGTTTGTGCGTGTGTGTGCGCGCACGCTGATATGCACGTTTATTGTCCGAAGAGCCGCCGGTCACCCGGCATGCGTGGCATTCCTAGGACTCTAGGGCTTTGGCAGCAGCTGGCTGGGTCTATTCCTGGCACCGTATCAGCTGGACACGGCTGTGTCGTTTCACACCGACCTTTAACCCAGATGTTGATTAGGGTCGTATATTGGCTATTGGGCAGATATCTGGCTAAACCAAGGTATCGGTGGACATCACCAATACCAAAAGCTGTGCTGTTGTGTGGTCAGAAATCAAAGTGAAGAAAGTAATGGCTTTATTAGCTTGTATACTCTCTACTTCATAAGTCCATACATGATTATATGTTTATGTAGGCCTAATATTAACTATATCAACACCAGTGTGTATAATCAACTGGTGGACAAAGATATGTCTGAGATTAGTTTCCATGGAGACATTGTGGATCTTAACGCCACAGACCCAGATCTGCTGGCTTTATATAGGCTTAGTCACTCACGACTAGTATTAACAATGATTTTTAACCTATATGCTGATGTTTCTATGTAGGACTAGGATTATGAAATGTATATTTATGCTGTACAGACGGAACAGCAGGATACAATGCTGCAGGACCAATGCACTAGCCTGCCTGCATTTAGTCCGCCTCGAATAGGCTTGCTGGTCAATTTAGGCTAAGCAGCAATGATACCATGTTGGCGCAGTACTATGGGTCTGGTCTTGGTAACTTCTAGTCTAGTCTCCTATGTCTCTTGTTATTTGCTCAGTGATTGGATCAAGAGTTCTATCTTAATCTTGTTAGGCTCATCAGCTCAGCTTGCTGATTGAGACACTTGTCTTATTCATCATTAACCTGCACTAGGCTATTTAATCTGCAAGCAAGTCAGATTTTGTTTACTCAATGAGCCCTGACGACGTAAACTACAAGGTATGATCCGACAGACAATATGCACTGTGGAAAACTGGGACGTACAATATGCACAGTGGAAAGCTGGGCCGTACACATTGGCAAGCTAGGACCTACAATATTCACAGTGCAAGCTGGGACGTACAATATGCACAGTGGCAAGCTGGGAGGGACAACATGCACAGTGGCAAGCTGGGAGGGACAAATTCATCGATGTATCTTGACCGCTAGGACAATCAATCAAATGGTAAATGGCTGCTTTTTTATATAGCGCTTTTATCCAAAGCGCTTTACAATTTGTTACTCACATTTTACCCATTAATTCACACATTCACTCACACACCGATGGCGGAGGCAGCCATGCAAGGTGCCAACCTGCTCATCGGGAGCAATTAGGGGTTAAGTGTCTTGCTCAAGGACACATCGACACGCTGCCCGGGAGGAGCGGGAATCAAACCGGGAACCTCTGGATTGCCAGACGACTGCTCTACCTCCTGAGCCACTGTCACCCCAATCAAGAATTTGTTAGTCAGGTTGTACATGCTTTTTTTTCCACGTTGAGTGAATTAGGCCAATTTCCTGAAGAATTTGCACATTTCTGGGAAACATCAGATTTTAAGAAGTACTTCTGAATAGGGCTGGGCGATATGGAAAAAAATCATATCGCGATAACGATATGATAATGTTATCATATTTCTCGATATCGATAATTATCGAAATTGTTATAAGTATACATTTTTATTTTAATTTTTTTTTTAAACAACAGATGTATGTTTATTTTGCAGCAATTCTTTGTCGTTGCCGCCATCTTTAGTGTTACATCCCCTCACACTCCAGTTCTCAGGCTGCAGCTGGTTTAAAAAGCGAAAGTAAACCGGCTTCTCTGCTGGCTGTGGCTCCAGGGGAGTTGAACAGTTCTGGCTCTGCTAGTTTATTTTCGATCTTTTGGCGCTTTTTTGGTGGACAAACCACCGCACATGTGCACCGTGACTCGTGACTGGAGTCTAGTTCTGCTAGCACACATAGCCTACTGTGTACAGACGGTTTCAAACTGTATTTTAAATTAGAAAGCAAACAAAATAAATGGACAAGAGAAAAATAAATCTCAATTTGGTCAGTATTGTCATTTGGACAAGCAAAGCCATTACTTTAAGTTGCAGGCAAGAAAGACAAGTCTGTCCACTGTCTCTGGTTTTAAAACTGCCCTGTTGCAGGTCACAAAAAAAAATAAAAAACGATTTTTCGATTTCTTTTTAATTTTGATATTCGATATCGATTATTCAAATATATCGCGATATTTATCGTTATCGTTATATCGCCCAGCCCTACTTCTGAATTATACAACAAATGTTAATCGAAAAAAAAGGAAGTACTTCTACATTATTTCATGTGAAAAACTCAAATATGATTTGCTTACGAGAATGCCTAATTAATGAATTGACATATCCTATGACTATTAGCTGCCTAAGACAGTTGAGCACAGCCTTAGGAAATCCTGCAGTGGAATGGGTAATTTCAACAGGAAGAGAAAATGCTGACATCCTCAGTATATTGCAACTTGTTTTTATTGTGAAGGCAGCGGGGTGGAAAGGAAGGACAGCTTCTCATAGTTCCCTGTGTTTATCTATAGGCCCCGGAGACTACGGGACAGAGCTTTAGTGGAACCTTCCACGTGAGCGAACACATGTGGCCTGCTGGTCACTAGCATGTGTGTGATTATTGACCTGTCTCAAACCCTGCACTCTTTTCTTGATCCTCTGATCACAACTGTTACTTCCTTCACACAAACGTGGACAAACCTTTTGTCTCATTCTGATTAGAGTAGTCCCGAACAGAATCGGAAAGTATTGATCAGTATTGGCTATATTAGGCCTGTTCAAATCCCGATCCTTGACATTAAAGGACATTTAAAGTTATGATGCAGTTTAAAAAAAAAAAAAAAAAACATTTTATGCAGAGCTTTTAAATGTTCAAGCATACCTATATTGGATTGGTTTTTACTAACTTTAAAGTACTTAAACTGTGCACAATGCAGCTGTATTATCTATGAAAATACAAATATCGGACCTGTGCACTGTATTGGCAGATAGGCTACTCAGTATTGACTTATATGGTTGGGACGGTCATGTCCCTAATTATATGTGTTTTGTCTTTTGTCTCTCTTTGTCACTCTGTCTTCTGGCATCCTTTCCACAGTCTTTTGAGTGTCTCTTTCTCTGGGTCCAAACCATACTCTTCACATAGAAATAATAACTGGCCTTCTTGAACTCATGTCTATCATGTATGATGGGTATGAGTGCCCACTTCATAAGCCTAGAGAGAGAAAATAACCTAGAGAGATAATATAGCCTATATTAAGTAGGGGTGGGGGAACAAATGTATACAGTGTGTTTTTATTTTTAGCTTACAATCACTTTTGCTGGAAACGTTATCTTATTATTTTAAACACAGATGTTGGGGGGGGGGGGGGGGGGGGGGGGGGCTCAGTCGTCACAACCAGGCAAGGATGTCAGAGATTCTATATGGTTTAGAAGGGGTCTCCAAGTCTTCAAGAATTCATGGAGCCCTTGATGGAGAATCTGAGCTTTTCAAGATTAATAGACAATAGCAACTACCTATTGTGAGATGGAGGTTGAGTATGTTTCCACTTAAAGAGAACGAGTCGCCTGGCCAGTAAGGTGGTGAAGGCAAGAACACAATGTGCTATTTTAGAGGTAAGAGGTTGCAGAGGGACACCGAACAAGGCCCTGAGCTGATCAGGGGTGACAGTGGTATTGTATGCTGTGCCAATGGTTTAGAAGATTTCGGAGGCTGAGGCAGGACCAGAACATGTGGGTATGGTCGGCAGGAGATTGTTTGCACCTATTACATGAGTCAGTTACATTAGGATAAATTCGAGACAGCCTCAAGTTATTGTAGTGGGATATATATTTTTTATTGCAGATGTTGACAAAGTTTTCCATTGGGGACATAATTTGCAATTGAAAAAAGGTAATACATCGCAATATATCACAATATCGCAATACTATCATCTGTTTGTCCTTTCTGCAGTCCAAATTACCCAAATGCCTATTCCTGTTTGTCAGTATCGCTTTATCCATCTATATGAAACATATAATGCCTTGTGGTGACGTTTAGTGAAGGAAATATTGTTAAGGAAAAGCCTTAGTCCTTGTACGGTAGGGTTGTTATTGTTAGAGTACACAGTGACCTACAGTAGTCAGTCAGCTTGGAAGGTCAGTGGATATATTTATAGTAAACAGTGTTTCTTTCCACCCCTCCCATAGTTTGTTCCTCCTCAAAATGCCCTAGAAGGAGCAAGGATAAGATAAGATAAGATGTTCCTTTATTAATCCCCTTGGGGAAAGCCAGGGGTCATAGCAGCACAGGGGATGGGGAGGGGTAGTGGAGGTACAGGCAGGGTAATAGAGATGACAATACGAATATGTGAGAATAAAAAAACATCAGTATAGAAGGTAAAGAACAGGTTAAATATGAATAGAAAAAATTAAAAGTGAGGTTCTGGTCAGCCGGACATGTGAGATTCTATCAATAATAATAACTCAATGCCAGGTGAGATCCATGTGCAGATATACTGTATATATATATAGCTAACTAGGTCTACTCTGTACAATGTGCAATACTTCATACTTAGTCTTAACACATCCACCGCCAATCCCGTTGTACAGCGTGTCGATGTTGAATGGGCCATAGTAATGTCAATTTAGCAATACAATTTAAAAGGTTATAGCCCTGCAAAGAAGGTGAACATCTCCATAGGCTTAGAATGGTGGCAGTGAGCCTACATTGATGGATAGAAGCGTGGCAGGGAATGTGTTAATCTACAGTAAGTAAACAGATTACACAGATTATCAATAAATATATTGATGTGTAGGCCTGCCGCGATAAGCAATAAATCGATTAATTGCCGCGATAATTAAAATGAATGCAATGATTTTGACGGGCGCGATTAATTGCTATTTGCGCGTTTGTTTTAATGAGGCGGAACCAGTGCCCCTTGCAGTCTCTCTCCGTGTGGGTTGGCCGCTGGCGTTACTACAGAGCACAGCACGGGAGCTCCGTGGGGCAGTAGCAACGCCACATATAGCTTAACTAGTGTTGCTCCTTTTAACCAAGTAGCGTTATTTGTAGTGTAACGTTAGAATAACACAGAATAACGTTAATACAATTACATGCATCATTGTTTACAATGAACGGGTGGGGCTAGTCAAAGCACTGGAGACGGGGACAAGTTAAACATGAATTAATTTATTATAACGGGTCGTTTTCGAGTCGTGCTGCAGTGCCTACGCACCACAGCTATTCTATTATATACTGCTTTGACGCTTCCTCCTCATCGTTGATTGCCTGTAGTAGCTGCATCTAACGTTAGTAGCTAACGTTAAAACTAAAAAACACAACCGGACGAGACAAGTTGTCGGCTAGGATAATCACAACAATACTTCCGGTCCGGTCGGTGGGCTTCAAAATAAAAGTCTTAAACCGGAAAAGACGGAGCGGTGGGCTTCAAAATAAAAGTTTTGGGAAATAAATTTCTCAAAAAAATTCTCTAACCGGTCGCAATAATATCGCTTATCGCGATATTTTCGGGGGCAATTAATCGCCCAGCAAAATGTGTTATCGTGGCAGGCCTATTGATGTGTATACAAATAAGATCTAAGGTGCTAGTGAATGAATGAGTGATGTGTGAGTCCGTGTGCAAGGTGCACCAGAGTGTGCAGCACTCAGAAGTTCTAACAGTTCTCCAGCTGTTAGTTCTCCAGCTGTTAGTTCTCCAGCTGTTAGTTCTCCAGCTGTTAGTTCTCAAGACGTTAGTTCTCCAGCTGTTAGTTCTCCAGCTGTTAGTTCTCCAGCTGTTAGTTCTCCAGATGTTAGTTCTCCAGATGTTAGTTCTCCAGATGTTAGTTCACCAGCTGTTAGTTATCCAGCTGTTAGTTATCCAGCTGTTAGTTCTCAAGACGTTAGTTCTCAAGATGTTAGTTCTCCAGATGTTAGTTCTCCAGCTGTTAGTTCTCCAGATGTTAGTTCTCCAGCCGTTAGTTCTCCAGATGTTAGTTCTCCAGATGTTAGTTCTCCAGATGTTAGTTCTCCAGCTGTTAGTTCTCCAGCCGTTAGTTCTCCAGCTGTTAGTTCTCCAGATGTTAGTTCTCCAGCTGTTAGTTCTCCAGATGTTAGTTCTCCAGATGTTAGTTCTCCAGAGGTTAGTTCTCCAGATGTTAGTTCTCCAGATGTTAGTTCTCAAGATGTTAGTTCTCCAGCCGTTAGTTCTCCAGATGTTAGTTCTCCAGCCGTTAGTTCTCCAGCCGTTAGTTCTCCAGCTGTTAGTTCTCCAGATGTTAGTTCTCCAGCTGTTAGTTCTCCAGATGTTAGTTCTCCAGCCGTTAGTTCTCCAGATGTTAGTTCTCCAGCCGTTAGTTCTCCAGCTGTTAGTTCTCCAGATGTTAGTTCTCCAGCCGTTAGTTCTCCAGCTGTTAGTTCTCCAGATGTTAGTTCTCCAGATGTTAATTCTCCAGATGTTAGTTCTCCAGCCGTTAGTTCTCCAGCTGTTAGTTCTCCAGCTGTTAGTTCTCCAGCTGTTAGTTCTCCAGCTGTTAGTTCTCCAGCCGTTAGTTCTCCAGCCGTTAGTTCTCCAGAGGTTAGTTCTCCAGATGTTAGTTCTCCAGACGTTAGTTCTCCAGATGTTAGTTCTTCAGATGTTAGTTCTCCAGCTGTTAGTTCTCCAGATGTTAGTTCTCCAGACGTTAGTTCTCCAGATGTTAGTTCTCCAGATGTTAGTTCTCCAGACGTTAGTTCTCCAGATGTTAGTTCTCCAGATGTTAGTTCTCCAGACGTTAGTTCTCCAGATGTTAGTTCTCCAGACGTTAGTTCTCCAGACGTTAGTTCTCCAGCCGTTAGTTCTCGAGATGTTAGTTCTCCAGCCGTTAGTTCTCCAGATGTTAGTTCTCCAGATGTTAGTTATCCAGCTGTTAGTTCTCCAGCCGTTAGTTCTCCAGATGTTAGTTCTCCAGATGTTAGTTCTCCAGCCGTTAGTTCTCCAGATGTTAGTTCTCCAGCCGTTAGTTCTCCAGCTGTTAGTTCTCCAGACGTTAGTTCTCCAGCTGTTAGTTCTCCAGATGTTAGTTCTCCAGCCGTTAGTTCTCCAGATGTTAGTTCTCCAGCTGTTAGTTCTCCAGCCGTTAGTTCTCCAGCTGTTAGTTCTCCAGCTGTTAGTTCTCCAGATGTTAGTTCTCCAGCTGTTAGTTCTCCAGCCGTTAGTTCTCCAGCTGTTAGTTCTCCAGCTGTTAGTTCTCCAGATGTTAGTTCTCCAGATGTTAGTTCTCCAGCCGTTAGTTCTCCAGCCGTTAGTTCTCCAGAGGTTAGTTCTCCAGATGTTAGTTCTCCAGACGTTAGTTCTCCAGATGTTAGTTCTCCAGCTGTTAGTTCTCCAGATGTTAGTTCTCCAGACGTTAGTTCTCCAGCTGTTAGTTATCCAGATGTTAGTTCTCCAGACATTAGTTCTCCAGATGTTAGTTCTCCAGATGTTAGTTCTCCAGACGTTAGTTCTCCAGATGTTAGTTCTCCAGACGTTAGTTCTCAGACCCTTGGCCCAGTCAGATACTGTAGCTGAGAAAAGTACCATGAACTGAGAAAGTCACAAACTTCTATTGACGTGTCAAAAAGGTTATGGTCAATACAATTCATATAAATGGAACTGCCATTGACTTGGCCTACAGTAACGATAGGGCATTCATTCACAATTTATTCATTTGTAAGACCATTTATTGTGGCAATACTGAAGGTTTTCTCATTTCAGAATTTGAAGGAGGTGCCCACCTTTATTCAGCCTGGTCTTCTTTTTCTTTTCCCCCTCTTCTCTCTATCACATAGTGTAGTCAACTACACATGCAGTTAAGATTGTAGCAGATGGGAGAAAGTGCAAGTGTATAATGTCATAGAGGGCATAATGTTTATTGCACATATTGCACAATACTAGTTAAGTAAGTCTCAAAGGTCTAATTAGTAGAAGTGTCCAATTAGGCTATCACTGACTGCAGTGATTGCTTATCACTCCTCTGTGATTTTCCATTCATAAACCTTACCAGGTGTGTGATAAGGAGGAGAGTAACTGAATATAAATAATCTAAATGGTTTACTGGTGTAGTTCAATTGAATGCACCTACCTACTTAGGTTGTTAGGTAGGAGGTTTAGGAGGGTAGCATATTTCTGGTGGTAGGAGGTTTAGGAGGGTGGGATATTTGTAGTGTTAGGACGTTTAGTAGGGTGGGATATTTGTAGTGGTAGGAGCTTTAGGAGGGTAGGATATTTGTGGTGTTAGGGGGGTAGGGTATTTGTGGTGTTATGAGGGTAGGGTATTTGGTGGTAGGACGTTTACACTTAATTTAACTAAATTACCTTGGACATCTATTTGTGTATTTGTCTCATATTGTGGTGGGTCGCAATAACTGTATATTGTATAAACTAACAAATACATACAGGCCACACGCAAACTGGCATAGATGGATCAATTGTCTTCTTGACATCTTCCTGTGTCGTCCTCTGTTTATTCGCCAGGTGTTCCCTACAAACAAATCACCGTCGGCGTTCCCAAGGAGATCTTCCTGAACGAGCGCCGCGTGGCCCTGTCGCCGGCCGGGGTCCAGGCCCTGATCAAGCAAGGGTTCAATGTCGCGGTGGAGTCCGGTGCCGGAGACTCTTCCAAGTTCACCGATGAACTTTACACCCAGGCCGGAGCGACGATCAAAGACGCCAAAGACGTCCTGGCATCCGATGTGCTGGTCAAGGTGAGGAGAAGGAGGGGTGGAAGCTAAATGATGGTTGGGAGAGCAGTGCCCCTAGACCAGAGGAACCATTAAAGAGGGAGGAGTGGAATGTAAATAGATGAACCATCATCCGTGGGGGTGAATGGATAAATGATAAACCCAGAACCAGGACAGAAAGATGCTGAAAAAAGAAAGAAAGAGATTGACAGATGTTTACAGCTCCTAAATAGTTAGAATTGGTCAAATGCAGAGGACGAATTCCCCCTTCAACTTTAAACAGTAGGGTTTCAGCAAAAATTATTTCAGGGCCTGTACAGACAGGGATTATACAGACAGGGATTATACAGACATGGATTATACAGACATGGATTATACAGACATGGATTATACAGACAGGGATTATACAGACAGGGATTATACAGACATGGATTATACAGACATGGATTATACAGACAGGGATTATACAGACAGGGATTATACAGACATGGATTATACAGACATGGATTATACAGACAGGGATTATACAGACAGGGATTATACAGACAGGGATTATACAGAAATGGATTATACAGACAGGGATTATACAGACATGGATTATACAGACATGGATTATACAGACAGGGTTTGTACAGACAGGGATGGGGAGGAAATTAGGCCACTTTACTCGCCAAATGCGAGTATTTTTTACGCCATATCCCATGTGCTGCACACAGCAGCATCACACCTGGACAAGAGGCAGGGGAACTATGTGAGAATGCTATTCATCGACTACAGCTCGGCATTCAATACCATAGTCCCCTCCATACTCATAGCCAAGCTCAGGGACCTGGGCTTGGGCTATGACCTCTGCCAGTGGGTCTTGGACTTCCTGACTGGCAGACCCCAGGTGGTGAGAGCAGGCAACTGCACCTCCTCATCCATCACCCTCAACATAGGGGCCCCCCAGGGCTGTGTTCTGAGTCCCCTCCTCTACTCCCTGTACACACACGACTGTGTGGCTCAGCGGAGTAGCAATACAATCGTCAAATTTGCTGACGACACAGTGGTGGTGGGCCTGATCTCTGCCAACGACGAGAGGGCCTACCTGGAAGAGGTCAAGGTCCTGGCGGGATGGTGCCAGGAAAACAGCCTCTCCCTGAACGTCAGCAAAACAAAGGAGATGATTGTGGACTTCAGGAGGTCGGGGGTCAAGGACTACAGCCCCCTCAGCATCGACGGGGCACCGGTTGAGAGAGTCAACAGCTTTAAGTACCTCGGAGCCTACATATCCGAGGACTTGACATGGACCACACACATTAACAGTGTTGTGAAGAAGGCACGACAACGCCTCTACTTCCTCAGGCGCCTAAGGAAGTTCCAAGTCAGCCAGAAGATCCTTAAGAACTTCTACTCATGTACAATAGAGAGCATCTTGACCGGCAACATCACCTCCTGGTTTGGGAATAGCACTGCACAAGACCAAAGCAGACTACAAAGAGTGACACGTTCAGCCGAACGCACAATTGGAGGGGGGCTCCCCACCCTCCAGAACATTTACTACAAGCGTTGCAAGGGCAAGGCTAAGAGAATCATTAAAGACTCCAGTCACCCGAACAACTGCCTCTTTGAACTGCTGCGGTCAGGCAAGCGATACAGGAGTCTCAAGGCGAGCACAGAAAGACTCAGAAGAAGCTTCTATCCCCAGGCCATCAGGCTGCTAAACGAACAATGAATGAACACTACACAACAACAACCACCAAACGCACATAGCACACACATCCACACGCACACACTCACTTTAAACAAACACACTGTAGCACCCACTCCACACACTTATAGCACACACCCACTTTAAACAAACACACTGTAGCACCCACTCCCCACACTTTATATTTATGGATGAAGGATTGCACTACAACTCGTACACCTTACTGTAAATTGTACCTAAAATTGTACCTCATCCCATTTCTGCTTTGCACTAGATAGTACTGTACATTAGTACACTGCATAGTATTGTGTATTGTATATTATATGGTAACTCAGAACATTGTACATATGTCTATACCGAACACTGTGACCTCATTTTCTTCTTCTAAATTCATGCTATATTATGTTATTATGTTATTTGATACTATCTTGTCTAGCACAGTCTCTGGAGCGTAACAGTAAGAAGCATTTTGTATGAAAGTATTCTGTACTTCTGTATGACAACTATTAAAGAACTTGAGAACTTGAACTTGAACTAATTCATGAAGAGCACTCGCCAGTCTGGCGAGTACTAGTAATTACAAAACAAAAAAATCATTCTGCAATCTGCTGATTCGCTCACTGGCACAAGCCGAACTCTGACTCCCCCCTTGATTCCTCCCATTTGCGCCTCAATCCAACCATAACCAATCGTTGTACAGATGCGCTCTAAGCTCCTCCAATGAACACTCATTTTCTAGAAGATGCCGCCCATCTAGGGGAAGTGGACAGATCACTGCTCGCGGACCTACAGACTCCTGCCACCGGCTTGACAACGTAGACAAACTAGACAAAAACACATCAGTGGATGAAAATAATTGCATGTAGAGTCGTCGCTTTCGGATATCAGTGCGGTCTGACATGGGGGCGAACAACAGCATGCGACGCGTCTCCTTCGAGTCGGATGAGAATGACAAGTCAACCAGCATTAGCCGGCTAGCTACCTAGCATGTAACAAGCTATCATAACGCGCGTTCAACATAGTGGACGACTATACTGAGCGGCTTTGCTTAAATGCAGCCGAGTGACATTTTATTATTACCGGGTTTCCCCCCATATCACCACTCAATCAATCAATCAATCAATCGCCCATATGCCCTTCACAACGGTGATGTTGTCATACTTGGCATTCAGAATACACCTGCTGAACCCCTAGCGTTGTCGATTCGGTTCCAATGTATTGTCATCTTACAGCACAAGTACAGTACAACCAGAATACATTTGGCATACAACCAGAGTGCAAATGTAACAAGTCAAGTTGTTTTATTTAGCTATTACATTACAGTGAAATGCTTGGTTCTTTCACTGCCCAACTCAGTCCAACCTAGACCAGTCCAACCTAGTCCAGTCCAGCCCAGCATCTTTCCCTGCCTAGTTCAGCCCAACCCAGTCCAGAATAGTTCCCTCTTTCATGTTAATATGTGATATCCTAATATTTTGAAGAGTAGAGACAGTGTGATTAATACATGTTGTATGCTAATATTGTGAAGAGTAGAGACTGTTATTAATGTTTTATGCTAATAAATATTTTAAAGAGTAGAGACACAGTGTGATTTTTACTATGATTGAAAATCAATTTAGACAAAGACATACAAAGAAGTAATTATCACAATTAGCGATTTTTTTTGGCTGGTAAAAAATCAGTTTGTCTGGTAAAAAAAATCAGATACTCGCCAGTTGGCTGGTAAGCCAAAAAGTTAGTTTCCTCCCCTGGACATGGATTATACAGACAGGGATTATACAGACAGCGTTTGTACAGACATGGTTTGTACAGACAGGGATTATACAGACATGGATTATACAGACAGGGATTATACAGACAGCGTTTGTACAGACATGGTTTGTACAGACAGGGATTATACAGACATGGATTATACAGACAGGGATTATACAGACATGGATTATACAGACATGGTTTGTACAGACAGGGATTATACAGACATGGATTATACAGACAGGGATTATACAGACATGGATTATACAGACATGGTTTGTACAGACAGGGATTATACAGACATGGATTATACAGACAGGGATTATACAGACAGGGTTTGTACGGACATGGATTATACAGACAGGGATTATACAGACAGGGATTATACAGACAGGGTTTATACAGACAGGGATTATACAGACAGGGATTATACAGACAGGGATTATACAGACAGGGATTATACAGACAGGGTTTATACAGACAGGGATTATACAGACAGGGTTTGTACATACATGGATTATACAGACAGGGTTTGTACATACATGGATTATACAGATAGGGTTTGTACATACATGGATTATACAGACAGGGTTTGTACATACATGGATTATACAGACAGGGTTTGTACATACATGGATTATACAGATAGGGCTTGTACAGTCAATGCAATTGACTTTGCATTGGGTTTGTGGCTAAATGGCTGGAGCAGGTATTCAGCGTGAAGAACTGCATGGATTGTAGCGAATGGATAGCAAATGTTTTAAAGGTTTTTAAATGTTTCTTTTCGCCGCCTCTCTCACCCACTCCCTCCGCCCTCCCCAGGTGCGTGCTCCCATGTTCAACCCAGAGTTGGGGGCCCATGAGGCGGAGCTGATGAAGGAGGCAGCCACCCTGGTCAGCTTCATCTACCCAGCGCAGAACCCGGAGCTGATGGACATGCTGTCCCAGAGGAAGGCTACGGTCCTGGCCATGGACCAGGTGCCCCGAGTCACCATCGCACAGGGCTTCGACGCCCTTAGCTCCATGGCTAACATCACAGGGTGAGGAGATGGATACAGGAGAACATACACCCATTATACATAGAGATGTATACACACTGCTAACATCACAGGTTGCCAGTGGTTCTCACTGTCTTCCCCTGGGGGGGCGCAGAGGCATGACAGGGGGGCCGCGAGCGACCGGGGAAAAAGGTCTGTTTACGTGGAACTAACTAGCTGAACTATTGTTTGGACGTCGGTGTGTTTCTCGCGGCGCACAACAATAAACAAACCGTGCCGTCACGTTCCCCCGCTCTACATGAATGGGTTAATTCGACTCAGCCAACTGGCTGGGACCATGACACATATACTGTCCTCACATACTGTCCTCACATACTGTCCTCACATACTGTCATCACACATACTGTCCTCATATACTGTCCTCACATACTGTCCTCACATACTGTCCTCATATACTGTCCTCACATACTGTCCTCATATACTGTCCTCACATACTGTCCTCACATACTGTCCTCATATACTGTCCTCACATACTGTCCTCACACATACTGTCCTCATATATACTGTCCTCACATATACTGTCCTCACATACTGTCTTCACATACTGTCCTCACATACTGTCCTCATATACTGTCCTCACATACTGTCCTCACATACTGTCCTCATATACTGTCCTCACATACTGTCCTCACATACTGTCCTCATATACTGTCCTCATATACTGTCCTCACATACTGTCCTCACATACTGTCCTCATATACTGTCCTCACATATACTGTCCTCACATACTGTCTTCACATACTGTCCTCACATACTGTCCTCATATACTGTCCTCACATACTGTCCTCACATACTGTCCTCATATACTGTCCTCACACATACTGTCCTCATATACTGTCCTCACATACTGTCCTCACACATACTGTCCTCACATACTGTCATCACATATACTGTGCTCATATACTGTCCTCACATACTGTACTCATAGGTATTGCTGCCTTGACAGGGTAAGGGGATATACGTTTGTCATCAGGAAGGCAGACACAAAACACACACTCTCACAGAGTTAACATGGCAAATGTTCACTGTCAATTCAGTATAACTGAATGAATGAGTGTCTCTCTGCCAGGTCTCGAGCTGTCCATCTAGCTTACATGACATGATGACAAGTTTGTATTTCTGCCTTGGCAGCCAGACTGATCTACTTGGCACAGGAGATGTAAATATACACACACACACACACACACCTACACACACACACACATGCACGCACACACTCACGCACGCACACACACACATGCATGCACGCGCACACACACACAGTTCATATTCAGATGCCATTTCTGGATTAGGTTGGACGTTAGGAGGAGCTGTTGTAAATATCCACAGTCGCATAGCAGCTGTGTGGCAGAGCTCTGCCATTGTCATTGTGGAGCAGTTATGGCAACAGTTTGGGAAATATGCTTCAATATTCTAGTTCTAGATGGGAATAATCCAGTTTGTTCCAGTGGTTCTAGATGGGAATAATCCAGTTTGTTCCAGTGGTTCTAGATGGGAATAATCCAGTTTGTTCTAGATGGGAATAATCCAGTTTGTCCCAGTGGTTCTAGATGGGAATAATCCAGTTTGTTCCAGTGGTTCTAGATGGGGATAATCCAGTTTGTTCCAGTGGTTCTAGATGGGGATAATCCAGTTTGTTCTAGATGGGAATAATCCAGTTTGTTCTAGATGGGAATAATCCAGTTTGTCCCAGTGGTTCTAGATGGGGATAATCCAGTTTGTTCTAGATGGGAATAATCCAGTTTGTTCTAGATGGGAATAATCCAGTTTGTCCCAGTGGTTCTAGATGGGAATAATCCAGTTTGTTCCAGTGGTTCTAGATGGGGATAATCCAGTTTTGTCCAGTGGTTCTAGATGGGAATAATCCAGTTTGTTCCAGTGGTTCTAGATGGGGATAATCCAGTTTGTTCCAGTGGTTCTAGATGGGAATAATCCTGTTTGTTCCAGTGGTTCTAGGTGGGGATAATCCAGTTTGTTCCAGTGGTTCTAGGTGGGGATAATAATAAACATAAACACCCTTAGTGGGTAGGTGCACCATGATGTATTCAGTGTGGAAAAAGGCAGTAAGTGGGCTACTTAATTTCCTATATGGTCAGGTTGGCCCTTTGGCTGACCCGCAGGAATAAGATCAGGGTGTGGCAAATGTTGATGCCTGTATTAGGTTGTATTTAGGGATGTGCAAGGATATTTGGTTAGCCGGTTAACCAGTCGTTTTAAATTGACTGGATATTCTTAACGGTTAAATGGTTAATAATTTTTTTTTATATATTATTTAAGCATTACATCACGCGCAGGAGTGGTTTGTGAACAATAAACCATGCCTAGGGGTGGTCGTTAGACCCCCCTAGGCATGGTTTATTGTTCACAAATCACGACTGCAAGTGGTGTAAAGCTTTTATACAACTGCCAGATTCATCCAACCTTATTGCTATACAATAAACACACATTAATCGAAGATTTATTGAAAAAACCATCCGCCAGAAAAAGTAGTTCCCACAACTACAAAAAAGACAATTTGCCTCCATGTGGAAGCAGCTTGAAGTGCATCCAACCAACTAACACATCCAACTGTGTGTTATTGGCAAACTAACACATCCAACTGCCTTTCAACTAAGGCATCCAACCAACTAACACATCCAACTGTGTATTATTGGAATGATTGATTGAACATTTTATTACCAGATGCAGAATGGGTACAATACAGTACGGCTCAATACACACAATTGTTAAGGGGATGCAGACCTACTTTCTATTGAACTTCATTCTTAGATGCTTCTATAGAAAGTAGGTAAAACAAATTAAAAAGTTTTCTTTGCCCTATAGGAAAAAAAAGTTTTCTTCACCCTATTTTTTTATTTATTTTTTTAGCCTAAACTTAACCAGTTGGAAACCAGGCGTACAGTAATAAAATTAGCAATCAACCAATCAATCAATTCAATAGACCATGCTCACTTAAAACAGCGCAGCACTCAGCTGCTCCTCTCAGTCTGACTTTCCCCCGCTGTTGCAGACAGGAGTGTGTGTGTGTGTGTGTGTGTGTGTGTGTGTGTGTGTGTGTGTGTGTGTGTGTGTGTGTGTGTGGTGTGGGGGGGGGGGGGGGGTGGCGGTGGGTGGAGACTAGAGCCATCGCTGAAGTCAGAGGCAAGGAAAAAGAAATTGAAAAAAAAATCGCAAATGAATCAATCAATCTATCCGCGATTTTTCTTTTGTTCTGTATTGACTCATGAACCAACAATTACATCATCCAACATTGTTTAAAGGACTAACACATTCGCCGTGACAGAATCGCTTCATATTTAGTCGTTATGGCGCTATCAACATATCCATTTTGTCATCTTGCTTTCTCCCGGAGTGAGCCGGGCAGCCGGCGGAGTGATATGTGATTCGGTTGTGGGCGGGTCCTGAGCCCAGGACCGTGGATTGTTCCCAATAAAGACGTGTATATGGACTGTTTCAGCTAATCAGAATCGAGAAATTTGCATGCCGTTGTATAAATTGTATTAATTTCATAGGGTTAATGTGTAAACATTTTAAATAAAGTAAACACATGAGACATTTGCATATTCTCTATGTTCAGACTTATACATCTTTGATTTGGAGTAAATTATTTCCTTCTAAACAAGCATTTTTATCGCCGCTCCAGAAATTATTTCCATCTACTAG
Organism: Notolepis coatsorum; assembly: GCF_963971535.1. Lineage (NCBI taxonomy): Eukaryota > Metazoa > Chordata > Actinopteri > Aulopiformes > Paralepididae > Notolepis > Notolepis coatsorum. The sequence continues at coordinate 76,165,533 of NC_140175.1, forward strand.
CTCTACTAGGGAGAAAGAGAGAGAGAGAGAGAGAGAGAGAGAGAGAGAGAGAGAGAGAGAGAGAGAGAGAGAGAGAGAGAGAGAGAGAGAGAGAGAGAGAGAGGGAGAGGGAGAGTGTGGATGAAAGGTTGATTTATGAAGATGCTTGGAGGGTTTTCTCCCTGTTGTGTGGTTTTTAGTTGAGATGTTTTAATAAAGAAAATGTCTTTCTCTGTCTCTCCAGGTACAAAGCAGTGGTGCTGGCAGCCAACAGCTTTGGTCGCTTTTTCACTGGACAGATCACTGCAGCTGGGAAAGTACCTCCTGCAAAGGTAGGTGTAGGTGTGTGTGTGTGTGTGTGTGTGTGTGTGTGTGTGTGTGTGTGTGTGTGTGTGTGTGTGTGTGTGTGTGTGTGTGTGTGTGTGTGTGTGTGTGTGTGTGTGTGTGTGTGTGTGTGTGTGTGTGTGTGTGTGTGTGTGTGTGTGTGTGTGTGTGTGTGTGTGTGTGTGTGTGTGTGTGTGTGTGAGATCTGTCTTGAAGGGGTTTTGTGTCTACATGTATGCTTTTCAGTACAAGGGTAGTAATAAGGAGTATAAGTGCCAATTCTTAGTTTGAACGTTTAAATGGAAATCCACCCCAAAATAGATTTCACATCCAGTATGTTATTTCTATAATATTGTAACAGCTCAGTTTTGATTCATGAAATATGAATAAAGTCTCTCCTTAACACATTCAGAGCCACGCCCATATGACCAAATTAGGCCGTTCCGTGCCAGCGCTTTAGTCAATGGGAGGACGGGGAAATTTGCGAACGCTTAAACTATATCTTAAATTATGGCTATGGGTCTAATACACCCGTCGCTTATCAATGACTTGCTTGCAGTCAACATGTACGAAACGGATTGTTTTTTCATTGGTACATTTCCGTTTTATACCGTTTTGAATACGAGTATAGTTTTGGAGATTTCTAGTAATTCCAGAGAAATCCGCGATAATAGCTCTTTAGTGGAATACACAAAACACGTTGTAATTTTTCAGCTGATTTATGAATCGTTTTCAAATAAACGCTAGATTATCGATAGTATATGTGTCCTTATGCACGCTAGAGAAGCGGGCTGAACAATCGGTTATCCATGACTTGGTCAGCGCTAACGTTACACACACACACACACACACACACACACACACACACACACACACACACACAACACACACGCTCCGATGGCGGAGAAAAAAACATCTCATTAACCCAATACTGGTAAAATAGAGTCCTTACCTCACATCAGATGGTCTGCAAAATAATAATCCAATTCCTGATTGCCATTTCTAATATTGATTGCGTTTATTGATCCAACGTTATAGTCCAAAACACATAATCGACCCTTCTCCCAGCCTCGCCAGTGAATGTGATAACACTATACTGCTTGCCCGAGAAGGGAAACCCCGGACCGGATTTTTTTTCTGATGCACAGTCCCATCCAATCCAATCCAATGATGTGCAATACCATCCGGGAGACGATAGGCGGCGGTATTTGCCCTTTTCGAGCTCAGACCCATTCCCAATCATAACGTCAGGCTGGATGGATGAAAAATTAATGGATATCGCTAATAAAAGAAATAACGATTAAAACCCGAGTTTTCTCTGGTCTTGTCACGCAACGCATGGCGAGTTAACCCGACTAATCTCGTGGTTGGCCCTGAATTGGTTAAGCTGAACACCAGAGAGACAAGACTTCTAGCGATGACGTCGTCAGGAGACAAACCCCGGAGACAGAGAATAATGGAACAATGACTATGACAGTTACCCATGATGATTTTACTGGGATATTTGTACATTATCTGATTTGGAACTGTAAGCCCTACATTCAAATAAAACTGATTTGAATGTAATAGCTCAGACAAAATCTCTATGTGCCCACAAAGTCAGCCACTAATCCATTGTTAATGGACCAACTCCAAAAGGTGTCATTTAATGCTCTGATTTCCATCTTGGAGAGACAATTGTGTTAATCTTTATTTATTTATACTTGGGGAAATGTGTCCTCTGCATTTGACCCATCCTAACTATTAAGGGTGTAGACATTTCTCGATTCTAAGATGCATCGCGATGCGGACATGGACGATTCTGCATAGATGCAGTGACAGAACATAATAGATTATTATAGCCTACTAACATGTGTTAAAAGAACGGCACATTTACACATGTAACATAGAACATTTGCGCATATTGCTGAGGTCACATTGGTTAGTAAAAGTTAGACGTGTCGTACATAGTACCTACTTACTGGTCACAGGAGTCTTCAACAACGTTTGGATGGTAATCCATTTTGTGAATACATTTGTTGGCAGACGGCTCCTGCTATCTAACGTTAGCAAGCTAAACATGCATAGCGTGACCTGTGTAACGTTAAGTAACTTGTGTTCCACTGGGAAAGACTTCATTATTGCATACAACTTGGTTTAATCCAAACGTCCATTCAGAAACATTGTATATGAAATAAGACATTCTGCGACATCTGTGACTATTTTCCCTTCTTGGTGTGTTCAGCTGACACTGTTGACACGCCCACTACGCAAAGCTAGTGCTCCGGTCATGCATCCACTCAACTCATAGAAAATACAGCATCAGGCTATTCTAAAAGTATCGATACTAATATAAAAATGGAGTATTGAACCGTTTTTAACAGCTGGGTATCGAGATACTTTTCGAGTATCGGTGCAGTATCGTGCAACACTAGTAAAGACATTTATTTTGACATTCTGATTTAAGAACTTTCTAAATAAAATAGTTAATTTATCTGACTGCTTGTATTAATTCAATTGAGGGAAAAAAGTTGCCATGTGCAGTAATATATATTATAAAATTGAGGATGTAATATATTATTGAGCTGCATCGAGATGCATCGTAGAATCGAATCGAAGACAGCTGAATCGTAATCGAATCGTGAGGCCAGTGAAGATTCACAGCTCTGCTAACTATGTAGGAGCAGTGGGCAGCCACAGTGTGGCGCCTGGGGACCGGCTCCAGTTAATGCCACCTTGGTCAAGGGCAACGGCAGGAAATATTTAACATGCATGTCTTTTGGTGCGGGAGGAAACCGGAGTACCCAGAGGAAACCCACGCAAACACAGGGACAACATGCAAACTCAACACAGAGAGGCCACCGTGTCGGATGACTTAACTGTCCCAGATCATGTACACTGGCGCTGCTCTGATGGCTGCCTTTCTGATCGCTCCGACGAGACTGTGCTTTATTTTGTTAATTTTTATAGTATTAGGAGTTTTATTTGCACCAACTGTTGGTGCATTATATGTGTATGACCGTCAGTCAATCATAGACATTGGATTAAGAAAAACTTACCGTTTGGATTGCTCTCTGGATCGGATCGCTGAACAGCAGAAATGGCCCGCCGAGATCCTTTGTTATGCCGGCCATGGACAAGACCAAAAGCCGCCGCGAAGACGAGGAAAGAGAGCCGGGGTCCGGAACAGACTGAGGTCCAAACGACACAGAACCACATTGCCCAGCATATTGTTGGCCAATGTGCAATCGATAGGAAACAAATTGGACGACATCAGAGCAAGGATCCAATTCCAGAGGGACATTCGGGATTGTAACGTCCTCTGTTTCACAGAAACTTGGCTGAGTCCAGATGTCCCGAATCATGCAATAGAACCGGCAGACCACTTCTTCGTTCTACGCAAAGACCGGACGGCATTAGAGTCACTAAAGACGAGAGGAGGCGGCATTGCCTTCATGATAAACAAGGAGTGGTGCGATTTAGGCAACACAAAGGAATTGTCTAACCACTGCTCCCCAGACCTGGAGTTTATCACGATAAAATGTCGACCCTTCTTCCTCCCAAGAGAGTTAACGTCCATCATCCTCATCGGAGTGTACATTCCACCACACGCGAACACTGAGGTCGCACTTTCAAAACTTCACGACGAGGTAAACAAACTCCAAGCAGCTAATGTTGACGCTGCCATTTTGGTCTTGGGGGATTTCAACAGCGCGCGTCTTAAAAAGGTGCTGCCGAATTTCTATCAGCATGTGACCTGTCCCACCAGAGGCGAGAACATATTAGACCATGTATACTCGCAATTTAAGAATGGGTACAAGTCACAGGCTCTTAGTCCATTCGGTAAAAGCGATCACGCCGCCATTTTTCTTTTGCCTAAGTACAAACAGAGTCTCAAGCGAACGCCGGTGGTCTCGCGAGAGGTTAAGCGTTGGGCCGTGACGTCAGTGGAGTCACTCCAAGCAGTGCTGGGAAGCACAGAATGGAGTGTATTCCGTGATAACACAGCCAATATTAACGAATACACCGAAACGGTGATTGACTATGTCTGTACTCAGGTAGAAGTAATAATCCCCACCACCAAAATTAATATCTACCCAAATCAAAAGCCCTGGGTAGACAAATCCGTCCGTGAGGCTCTGAAAGTGCGCACATCAGCATACAACACCGGGCTGGTGACAGGCAACATGGAAGAACACAAGACGGCAAGATACAACGTCAGGAGAGCAGTAATAGAGGCAAAACGGCGTTACAGGGATAAAGTTGAACTTCAGTTTGAACAGGCTGACTCTAGAGGCATGTGGCAGGGCCTCAGAACAATGACAGACTACAAAGGAACCCCCCTCAAACTGAACAGTGACATCTCCTTAGCAAATGATCTCAACTCCTTCTATGCGAGGTTTGAGGCTGTGAACAACAACACCAGCCTACAAACCACGGCAATGGGGGGGGGGGGGTCTGCTGATGGAGACTCAGTGTTCAGGGTAACATGAGGTGAGACGGATCTTTAAAAAAGTGGATATCAGGAAGGCAGCAGGACCGGACGGCATCCCCGGCCGCGTCCTAAAAGTCTGTGCCGACCAACTGGCCCCGGTATTCACTGACATCTTCAACCTGTCCTTGGAACAGGCCGTCATCCCCACCTGTCTGAAGAAGTCCACCATCATCCCTGTACCCAAAAAATCTACGCCCGCTTGCCTCAACGACTACCGCCCTGTAGCCCTCACCTCCATAGCCATGAAGTGCTTTGAGAAGCTAGTGAAGGGCTACATCTGTTCCTCCCTCCCCATCAACCTGGACCCTCTGCAATTTGCATATCGCCCCAACAGGTCCACGGAGGACGCCATAGCCCATGTGCTGCACACAGCAGCATCACATCTGGACAAGAGGCAGGGGAACTATGTGAGAATGCTGTTCATCGACTACAGCTCAGCATTCAATACCATAGTCCCCTCCAAACTCATAGCCAAGCTCAGGGACCTGGGCTTGAACTATGACCTGTGCCAGAGTGGGTCCTGGACTTCCTGACGGGCAGACCCCAGGTGGTAAGAGCCGGCAACTGCACCTCCTCATCCATCACGCTCAACATAGGGGCCCCCCAGGGCTGTGTTCTGAGCCCCCTCCTCTACTCCCTGTACACACATGACTGCGTAGCACAGCGGAACAACAACACCATCATCAAATTTGCTGATGACACAGTAGTGGTGGGCCTGATCTCTGCCAACGACGAAAGGGCCTACCTGGAAGAGGTAGAGAACCTGTCACAGTGGTGTCAGGAGAACTGCCTCTCCCTGAACGTCAGCAAAACAAAAGAGATGATTGTGGACTTCAGGAGGTCGGGGGTCAAGGACTACAGCCCCCTCAGCATCGACGGGGCACCAGTTGAGAGAGTGAACAGTTTCAAGTACCTCGGAGCCCACATATCCGAGGACTTGACATGGACCACACACATTGACAGTGTTGTGAAGAAGGCACGACAACGCCTCTACTTCCTCAGGCGCCTAAGGAAGTTCCAAGTCAGTCAGAAGATCCTTAGGAACTTCTACTCATGTACAATAGAGAGCATCCTGACCGGCAACATCACCTCCTGGTTTGGGAATAGCACTGCAAAAGACCGTAGCAGACTACAAAGAGTGACACGTTCAGCCGAACGCACAATTAGAGGGGGGCTTCCCACCCTCCAGAACATTTACAACAAGCGGTGCAAGGGGAAGGCTAAGAGAATTATTAAGGACTCGAGCCACCCGAACAACTGCCTCTTTGAACTGCTGCCGTCAGGCAAGCGATACCGGAGTCTTATGGCGAGCACAGAAAGACTCAGAAGGAGCTTCTATCCCCAGGCCATCAGGCTGCTAAACGAACAATAATCGATAAACGAACAATAATCACTATGCAACAACCATCAAATGCACACAGCACACACACCCACACGCACACACTCACTCAAACAAACAACACACTGCAGCACCCACTCTCCACACTTTAGATCACACAAACACACTTACACTTTATATTTATTGATAAAGGATTTGCACTACAACTCGTACACCTACTGTGAATTGTACCTAAACTGCACCTCGTCCATTTATGCCTTGCACTATATAGTATTGTATATTAGTACACTGCACAGTATTGTATATTGTATGGTAACTACGTCTACGAACATTGTACATATGTCTAAACTGAACACTGTGACCTCTTTTTTTACTTCTAATTTTTACTATTTTTACTATGTTTTTATTTCATACTTATCTTGTCATGCACAGTCTCTGGAGCGCAACAGTAAGAAGCATTTTGTACAAAAGTATTCTGTACTTCTGTATGACAACTATTAAAGAAACTTGAAACTTGAAACTTGAATAGCACAATGTAAATCCTGTTTTAGGGTGGATTTACCTTTTCACTTCTTGTTTAATATTAATGAATGAGTCATTCATATTGGAACATGTATTGTGTGTGTGTGTGTGTGTGTGTGTGTGTGTGTGTGTGTGTGTGTGTGTGTGTGTGTGTGTGTGTGTGTGTGTGTGTGTGTGTGTGTGTGTGTGTGTGTGTGTGTGTGTGTGTGTGTGTGTGTGTGTGTGTGTGTGTGTGTGTGTGTGTGTGTGTGTGTGTGTGTGTGTGTGTGTGTGTGTGTGTGTGTGTGTAGGTGCTGATCATTGGAGGAGGTGTTGCAGGGTTGGCGGCAGCAGGTACTGCCAGGGCCATGGGAGCCATTGTCAGGGGCTTCGATACCAGGTAACTAACACACACACACACACACACACACACACACACACACACACACACACACACACACACACACACACACACACACACACACACACACACACACACATGTAGCTAACAGACCACTTGATATGGACATGTAGCTAACAGACCACTTGATATGGACATGTAGCTAACAAACCACTTGATATGGACATGTAGCTAACAAACCACTTGATATGGACATGTAGCTAACAGACCACTTGCTATGGACATGTAGCTAACAGACCACTTGATATGGACATGTAGCTAACAAACCACTTGATATGGACATGTAGCTAACAGACCACTTGATATGGACATGTAGCTAACAAACCACTTGATATGGACATGTAGCTAACAAACCACTTGATATGGACATGTAGCTAACAAACCACTTGATGTGGACATGTAGCTAACAAACCACTTGATGTGGACATGTAGCTACCAAACCACTTGATGTGGACATGTAGCTAACAAACCACTTTATATGGACATGTAGCTAACAAACCACTTGATGTGGACATGTAACTAACAAACCACTTGATATGGACATGTAACTAACAAACCACTTGATGTGGACATGTAGCTAACAAACCACTTGATATGGACATGTAGCTAACAAACCACTTGATATGGACATGTAGCTAACAAACCACTTGATATGGACATGTAGCTAACAAACCACTTGATGTGGACATGTAGCTAACAAACCACTTGATATGGACATGTAGCTAACAAACCACTTGATATGGACATGTAGCTAACAAACCACTTGATATGGACATGTAGCTAACAAACCACTTGATATGGACATGTAGCTAACAAACCACTTGATGTGGACATGTACTGTAGCTAACAAACCACTTGATGTGGACATGTAGCTAACAAACCACTTGATATGGACATGTAGCTAACAAACCACTTGATGTGGACATGTAGCTAACAAACCACTTGATGTGGACATGTAGCTAACAAACCACTTGATATGGACAGACCACTTGCTTTAATATGAAGGGCACTACATATGATTTGCCTTCTCCAATATGACTGATCTTTGACACCCTGTACAATTTTATTATTCCTTCACAAAGTAAAGTATTGTTGGCAATAATACTGGGGCAGCACACTGTTGAATGAAGTTGGGTTCAGGTAGAGGGAGACTGGTGCTGAATGAAGTTGGGTTCAGGTAGAGGGAGACTGGTGCTGAATGAAGTTGGGTTCGGGTAGAGGGAGACTGGTGCTGAATGAAGTTGGGTTCAGGTAGAGGGAGACTGGTGTTGAATGAAGTTGGGTTCAGGTAGAGGGAGACTGGTGCTGAATGAAGTTGGGTTCAGGTAGAGGGAGACTGGTGCTGAATGAAGTTGGGTTCAGGTAGAGGGAGACTGGTGCTGAATGAAGTTGGGTTCAGGTAGAGGGAGACTGGTGCTGAATGAAGTTGGGTTCGGGTAGAGGGAGACTGGTGCTGAATGAAGTTGGGTTCAGGTAGAGGGAGACTGGTGTTGAATGAAGTTGGGTTCAGGTAGAGGGAGACTGGTGCTGAATGAAGTTGGGTTCAGGTAGAGGGAGACTGGTGCTGAATGAAGTTGGGTTCAGGTAGAGGGAGACTGGTACATCAGGTCTGTTTTATCCACCCATATTTGCTCTCTCCCTCATGCTTCTCAAAATGTATTATTCCCTGAATAAATAACAACAGGTAGTGAGTGAAAGCCAATATAAAACTGGGTGAATTCTATTAAATTCTATTTAATGAATTGGCCATAAGGGAACATCAACAAGCTGATTCTAGCAATTTATCGTAGTGAATGAATGAATGAAAACTTTATTTAACAGATTGCAGAATGGGTACAATACAGTACGGCTCAATACATACAATTGTTAAGGGGATGCAGACCTGAGAAAGACGTTTGTCTTGTTTCCATCAGGGTCCCCCATTTTCAATTCATATAGACATATATGACATACATGACATACAGATAGTCAGTACTGCTACATCTATACATTTATGACATACCAGATTTGCAAATACAGTACTGTTTGTGATACAGAAGGAGTCAAGAAAAGGGAGTATATACATTTGACGTAGAAACTGTACATTGGAGGAGGTTGGGTGGGGGGGGTTGGGTACATTGGGATATTGACAACCATACTGGGTAATTTACATTGGAGGTGGTTGGGGGGGGGGGGGGGCCGGGGGGCACACTGTATAAACAAGTAACACTGTACATTGAGGGGGGGGGGGGAGGAGACACTGTACAAACAAACACAATTGTACATTGAACTATTGACAAAACCATACTAGGTAAATGACTGTACATTGGAGGGGGTTGGGTTAGGATATTTACAGGGGCCAGTGTTGAATTGCAGTCTCCCGTAGGTGTCCCTTGAGAGAGGTTTTGAAAGTGGGTAGTGATCCACATTCCTTTACAGCTTTGGGTAGGGCGTTCCACATTGATGTGGCATAATTGCGAAACGTGTTTAGTCCCTTATTTGAGCCGAATCTGGGTTTAACATGATTTGTGGAGCTCCCTCTGGTGTTGTGATCGTGGTATTCACTGACCTTTGGGAAGTATTTTGACATGTACATGGGTACCTTGGTCGTGTAGTGTATCTTGTAGACCAGGCCCATTGCAAGTTGTTGTACTCTGTCGTCTACTCTAAGCCATCCTAGGTTGTCAAAGTGGGCAGGGGTGAGGTGGGTTCTAGGAGTAAGGTCAAGCAGTAGTCTGACCAGTTTGTTTTGAGATGTTTGTAATTTTGTTTTTAGCGCCTTTGAGGTGCTTTGGTACCATGAGGTTTCAAGTTTCAAGTTTCTTTAATAGTTGTCATACAGAAGTACAGAATACTTTTGTACAAAATGCTTCTTACTGTTGCGCTCCAGAGACTGTGCATGACAAGATAAGTATGAAATAAAAACATAGTAAAAATTAGAAGAAAAAAAAGAGGTCACAGTGTTCAGTTTAGACATATGTACAATGTTCGTAGACGTAGTTACCATACAATATACAATACTGTGCAGTGTACTAATATACAATACTATATAGTGCAAGGCATAAATGGACGAGGTGCAGTTTAGGTACAATTCACAGTAGGTGTACGAGTTGTAGTGCAAATCCTTTATCAATAAATATAAAGTGTAAGTGTGTTTGTGTGATCTAAAGTGTGGAGAGTGGGTGCTGCAGTGTGTTGTTTGTTTGGGTGAGTGTGTGTGTGCGTGTGGGTGTGTGTGCTGTGTGCATTTGATGGTTGTTGCATAGTGATTATTGTTCGTTTAGCGATTATTGTTCGTTTAGCAGCCTGATGGCCTGGGGATAGAAGCTCCTTCTGAGTCTTTCTGTGCTCGCCATAAGACTCCGGTATCGCTTGCCTGACGGCAGCAGTTCAAAGAGGCAGTTGTTCGGGTGGCTCGAGTCCTTAATAATTCTCTTAGCCTTCCCCTTGCACCGCTTGTTGTAAATGTTCTGGAGGGTGGGAAGCCCCCCTCTAATTGTGCGTTCGGCTGAACGTGTCACTCTTTGTAGTCTGCTACGGTCTTGTGCAGTGCTATTCCCAAACCAGGAGGTGATGTTGCCGGTCAGGATGCTCTCTATTGTACATGAGTAGAAGTTCCTAAGGATCTTCTGACTGACTTGGAACTTCCTTAGGCGCCTGAGGAAGTAGAGGCGTTGTCGTGCCTTCTTCACAACACTGTCAATGTGTGTGGTCCATGTCAAGTCCTCGGATATGTGGGCTCCGAGGTACTTGAAACTGTTCACTCTCTCAACTGGTGCCCCGTCGATGCTGAGGGGGCTGTAGTCCTTGACCCCCGACCTCCTGAAGTCCACAATCATCTCTTTTGTTTTGCTGACGTTCAGGGAGAGGCAGTTCTCCTGACACCACTGTGACAGGTTCTCTACCTCTTCCAGGTAGGCCCTTTCGTCGTTGGCAGAGATCAGGCCCACCACTACTGTGTCATCAGCAAATTTGATGATGGTGTTGTTGTTCCGCTGTGCTACGCAGTCATGTGTGTACAGGGAGTAGAGCATAGTCGTAAGCATAGTCGTAGTACCCCTGAATGAGTGCTCCTGCCAGAGTCTTCAGGGTGTTCTTGTTTACCAGAGAGGAGATCCGGTACAAGAATCGAGTTCGTTGGTTGACTTTTTTTATTACATTGGATGCCATTTTGTCACAGGAGAGATTAGCCTCTAGGATGGAACCCAGGTAGGTAATTTCATCTTTCCTTGTGACAATATTGTCACCCACTGTAACTGAGAAGCCGTCGGTCTTGCTGAGTTTGTTATTTGAACCGAAGAGAATGGACTCCGTTTTGCCCATGTGTAATGATAGTTTGTTATCAGCGAGCCATATGCAGATTCTGCCTAGTTCCGAGCTGAGGGTTTTTTCAACCTGTAACTTGTTCTTGTCAGAGACCAGCAGGGCTGAGTCGTCCGCAAACAGGAACAAGTTGCAGTCACAAGCTGACGACATGTCATTTGCATAAATTAGGAACAGTAGCGGTCCTAGTATGCTTCCTTGTGGAACACCACAGCTCACTGTGAGGGGGGGGGATAGGGTACCGTTTACCTCCACCATCTGTTCCCTCCCCTCAAGGTAGGATTGCATCCAGCTCACTGATAGACTATCAAAACCAATTGCTTTTAGCTTGTCAATCAGAATGGAGTGATTGACCGTGTCAAAGGCCTTTTGTAGGTCCAGCATGACCATGCCGCAGTATTTGCCTGCGTCCACCTCTTGTTTGATGTGGTCATTCAAATAGAGAAGGCATGTGTCAGTGGAGTGGGATGTTCTGAAGCCAGATTGGAATTCGTAGATTAGATTTTTTTTCCGCTAGGTACTTTTCGACCTGTTCGTAGACTATTTTTTCCATGACTTTCGAGATGGAGGTGAGAATAGAAACAGGGCGGTAGTTGCCTGGGTCTAATTTGCTGCCCTTTTTGTGCAGAGGGGTCACCCTCGCAATTTTGAAGTCCTTGGGGACGTGTCCCTGTTTTATGGAGAGGTTTATTATGTGTGTGATGATTGGTGTGATGGCGGCTGCTGAGTCTCTGAGGAATTTGGAGGGGATGTTGTCATGGCCAGTGGCCTTGTTAGGTTGGAGGGCGCTCAGTTTATTGAGTACCTCATCTGTTGTTACCATTTCCAGCTTGAAGTCGTCCTTGCGGACCCCTAGGTTTTTGTAGTAAGCTACTATGTGTTCTACCCCATAAAGCCCTGAGTGGGAGGGTAGTTTGTTTACCAGTGTTGTGGCTATGTTTGTGAAGAAAATGTTTAAGTAATTGGCTACATCCAGCTTGTCTGTGATGAGCGTGTTGTCCGTTTTTATGTTTATGTTTGAGAATCTGGTTTTAAGTTTTTTACTGCATCCTAGTTGATTATTGAGTAATTTCCAAAGTTCACGTGGTTTGTTTTTGTTTTCCTCAGTTTTGTCATTGATGAAATTCTTTTTTGCAGTTTTGATCATGGAGTTTACGTCCAGTGTCAGATCATCTGACTCAGACTCAGAGGTTGATGCAGTATGTAACCTACCTGAGATTGATTAAGGTGTATTTCATCTGGCTCAAATTAAGATCGGAGCTGTAGACCACAGATCGGCTCACGGTACCACAAAGGTAGGATAATAGGATTACAATATGTCATTATTCTTACCCGCCAGTAGATGGCAGCAGTGTCATTTGTAGGTATTTGATAGTGGGGACCATACCAAGGAGGGGTCAGTTTGCTTTCAGTCAGTTTAAAATGTAAATGGTGACTGTGATTCATTCACTAATGATGGTGCCTTTATGCTTAATAATTTTATTAACATTGGCTTGCTGCTAACAAATTACTACTTAACAAAAGCAAATCATATACAATGATTTTTGGTACTCGCCAGTGCATCAATTCAAAAGCCAAATCTTGTTTATGTGCTATTCACAGTTTAGATGGTACACCTCTGCAAAGAGTCGAACACACAAAATACTTGGGTGTTTGGCTTAACTCTGATCATTTAAGTGTCACATTGATCATATCGTAAGAAAAATTTATCTTAGTGTGGGTATTCTCTACCACTCCAGAAACTGCTTAACTTTTTCTGTTAGAAAGAAGCTGGTAATTCAACTGATTTAGCCATTGATGGATTATGCAGATATTGTCTACCAGGTTGCATCCAAAACAAATCTCATTCCTCTCAATACAGTTTACAACAAACTATGCAGATTTGCTCTTGGATGCCCTTTTACAACTCATCACTGTCTAATGTATGAAACTCTGAACTTGCCCTCTCCCACTGTAAGAAGACAGTGAATGAATGAATGAATGAATGAAAACTTTATTTAACAGATTGCAGAATGGGTACAATACAGTACGGCTCAATACACACAATTGTTAAGGGGATGCAGACCTGAGAAAGACGTTTGTCTTGTTTCCATCAGGGTCCCCCATTTTCAATTCATATAGATTTGTAACCAGTGCCAGTGGTTACAATACATTTTTAAATGTATTCATCTTAATTATCCGCAATATCTAAAACAATACTTGACTGCATATTCTTCCAATTATTATTTAAGGTATTCTAGCCAACTCTATTTTTCCATACCTACACTTTCAACACGCTCAAAAGCAAGAGCCAAGAAAGCCTTTTTGTTCAAAGCCCCTTCTGATTGGAATAACTTACCAGTGCAAATACTCGTTCCATCTCATCTTTTTATTATTATTATTATTATTATTTATTAAAAAATGCGCTGTCTTCTTACTTTCAAAGTACATGTACATGTTTTTAGTTTATCATTTTTTGTTTATCATTTATATACTGCATACTATCATGACTTTCATTACTTATCTCATACGAAGTAACGATCCATTCCTATCCTTGCTTGATTTGTGTTTTGTTTTGTTTGTCCTGTTTATTTTGTGATCTTGTATGTTGGTTTACTTATTTTGTAATGTCATTTCTCAGTTGATTTTGTTGTTGTAGACTGTTTCGATGTCCAATGTTTTTTGTGTGTTTTTTTTCTTCTGAAAATGTACATACATTACATTTAGGCTTTTTTACCGATACCGATATACCGATATTGTCCAACTCTTAATTTCCGATACCGATATCAACCGATATCACATTTTAATGCTGATATCGGCCGATAATATCGGTAGGCCGATAATATCGGACATCATTTCTATAGAAATGTAATTATTATTATTTTTTCTTTTTGCTTTTTGAAAACCGATACAGATATTTTCCGATATCACATTTTAATGCCGATATCGGCCGATAATATCGGTAGGCCGATAATATCGGACATCCCTAATTACATTGTATTGTGTTAGGAGCCCCTCTAAAACGAGATGCTACATCTCAAGGGGTTATTCCGAATAAAGAATTTCAATATATACTAGTTAGTTACTCATAAAAAAGAGAAAGGTACATATCCATATATATACACACATGCGTACATATATATATATATATATACACACATACACAGAAAGGGGATCCGTAATATAGGCATCGATTGTGAACTGAATAAATAAACCATCAGTCAGGTTGGATATTATATCAAAAGGTCAATCTCTTTACATATTCAATAAAAGGGGACCATATTTTGGTGAACTTGTCATAGTTCTTGTCAACTCGCGTTTAGCGTATGTCTTGTTTTTTTCAAGGTGTAGCAAAGACAGCACCATCCATCTCCTGAAGGGGGGGTGTTTGTTGGATTTCCATTCCATTAGAAGGATTCTGCGTGCAATGAGGCTACTGAATCCTATTACTTTCCTTTGCGCATTTGTGGTATGAATTCCCCCTGGTATTACTCCAAAAATGGAGGTTACTGGGTTGGGTTCGAGAGATGTATTACATAAGACAGACAGACATTCAAATATTCTGGACCAGACATCGATTAAGGAGGGACAGGACCAGAACATGTGGCCCAATGAAACTGTGTTGTTACATCTGGGACAGGTGGGGCTTACAGATGGGTATATTTTAGCCAGTCTGTCATTAGAATAGTGTATTCTGTGAAACACCTAGAATTGAATGAAACCATGTCTAATACACAAATGGAGGAAGCATGTATAGCGGAGATGCAGTCTTCCCAGATACCAGCAGGGAAAACCACTCGCAAGTCGCGTTCCCAAGCTTCCAGAGTTTTAGTGCTTGGTGGGTCAATGTTTTGGATAATCTCATAATTATGTTCTGGAGATTAAGCCCCTGTTGAACACATTCAAATGTACTATTTCATATGCAGAATCCTTATCTAGGGGTTTGGGGTAGGTATGAAAATGTTTGGAAGCAAAGCTGCGAGCTTGTAGATATCTTAAAAAGTGTGATCGTGGTATGTTGTGCTCTTTGCGTAAAAGGTCAAATGTCATAAATGCATTGTCATCAAATAGATCTTCAAAGAAGACCAGTCCGAGTCGATGCCAACCAGCAAAAGTAGCATCCATTTGTGAGGGTGTGAAAAGATGGTTAAGGGACAGGGGAGACAGACCACTCATCTGATTAAGATTGAAATGTTTACGAAATTGTATACAGATTTTGATGGAATTAAGTACCGTCATTTTCGGACTATAAGCCGCGCCTTTTACCCCAATTTTTCGACCCTGCGGCTTATATAACGGTGCGGCTTATATGTGACTCGACGTGACCAAACCCGAAAATGTAAAAATCGAAATATTGCTTTTTTGACTGCATTGAAATGTTATTTATCTGTTCCCTTATTTGCTAAACTTAATACAACTTGTAAATGAGTTAATTCTTGTTATTTGTCCGACAGTATTGTGTCCCAATGCTAATTACATATGGTAATTAAACATTAAAACACCTGCGGTTTATAGTCCAGTGCGGCTTATATATGTACACATCATTCAATTTAGCTGCTGCGGCTTATATTCAGGTGCGGCTTATAGTGCGAAAATTACGCTACTACTGGGTTAGAAAACATCTTAGCATTAGTGCATGTTGGCAATGAAGCAGATAAAATGGAAATTGGGGAAATTGATGGATGTGAGGCGAGCTCCATTGTTGCCCATATAGGCCCCTCTCTATCTGTGAGTGCTGCCACCCAATATGCCAATTGGAGATATTTGCTGTCCAATAATAATAGAGAAAGTTAGGAGGACCCAACCCCCCTTCAGATTTAGGTCTTTGCAGATATATCTTCTTCAATCGGGGGGTTGATTTGTTCTAGATAAAAGTTGAAATGTATTTCTCAAATTTAACAAAGAATTGTTTCGGAAGCCAGACTGGAAGCGCTTGAAATAAATATATGAATCTTGGTAATACTGTCATTTTCAGAGCGTTAACTCGTCCAGCTAAGGAAATTGGTAGGCATAACCAGCGTTTTAAATCTGTTTTTGTGCGTTCCAACATTGTATCAACATTTGCCATTGTGAGAGTTTTAAAGGAACTACCGGTAGTTATATGTACACCTAAATGTTTAAAGGATTGTTGCTAAATCTTAAAAGGAAATTGGTCGTATTTCAGTATTTTGCTAATATTATTTACCGGGAAAAGAAGACTTTTGCTTACATTTAATTTATAGCCAGAGAAGTTCCCAAATTCCTGTAACAGATGTAGAATGTAAGGCATGGACTGTAATGGATCAGCCACAAAAAGAAGCAGGTCATCAACATATAGCGAAACCTTATGTGTTGTATCTCCCCTTGTAATGCCTTGAATGTACATTATTAAAGTGCACTAGATTACAAGATTGTCGTATGTATTTTACATCTTTAATGCAAAATAAACTATCCGATTTTGCACTGCAGGGCGCTGGAACATTAACGTTATCTCACTACTCACGCAGCAGTCAATACAAAAAACATTTAGACTTAAGTAGGAGCTGCCCAGTACAACCAGTATGATACTGTTGACCACTAGGAGCTGCCCAGTACAACCACAGCCTGACACTGTTGACCACTAGGAGCTGCCCAGTACAACCACAGCCTGACACTGTTGGCCACTAGGAGCTGCCCAGTACAACCAGTCTGACCCTGTTGACCACTAGGAGCTGCCCAGTACAACCACAGCCTGACACTGTTGACTACTAGGAGCTGCCCAGTACAACCAGTCTGACCCTGTTGACCACTTGGAGCTGCCCAGTACAACCACTGCCTGACACTGTTGTCCACTAGGAGCTGCCCAGTACAACCACAGTCTGACACTGTTGGCCACTAGGAGCTGCCCAGTACAACCAGTCTGACCCTGTTGACCACTAGGAGCTGCCCAGTACAACCACAGCCTGACACTGTTGTCCACTAGGAGCTGCCCAGTACAACCACAGTCTGACCCTGTTGACCACTAGGAGCTGCCCAGTACAACCACAGTCTGACACTGTTGGCCACTAGGAGCTGCCCAGTACAACCACAGTCTGACACTGTTGGCCACTGTGCAGCTCCACTGGAGCAGTTGTAGGTTAAATGCCTTGCTAAAGGGTACTTCAGCGGTTGGTGTTCAGGGACGGGGGAGATTGTTATTTATTAACTTCCCCCACCCAGAGTTTTCCCGCCGGTCCTAAAGGTCACGACTTGAGTGGAAAAGGTCAACATCCTATCCAACAACCTGACCTAAACAAACAAGTTCCTAACGGACCCCTGACCCTTGTCTAAATGTTCTCATATTAGGTTATGAGGAGGACCCTTGTCTAAATGTTCTCATATTAGGTTATGAGGAGGACCCTTGTCTAAATGTTCTCATATTAGGTTATGAGGAGGACCCTTGTCTAAATGTTCTCATATTAGTTTATGAGGAGGACCCCTGTCTAAATGTTCTCATATTAGTTTATGAGGAGGACCCCTGTCTAAATGTTCTCATATTAGTTTATGAGGAGGACCCCTGTGTAAATGTTCTCATATTAGGTTATGAGGAGGACCCCTGTGTAAATGTTCTCATATTAGGTTATGAGGAGGACCCCTGTCTAAATGTTCTCATATTCGTTTATGAGGAGGACCCCTGTGTAAATGTTCTCATATTAGGTTATGAGGAGGACCCTTGTCTAAATGTTCTCATATTAGTTTATGAGGAGGACCCCTGTGTAAATGTTCTATTAGGTTATGAGGAGGACCCCTGTCTAAATGTTCTCATATTAGGTTATGATGAGGACCCCTGTGTAAATGTTCTCATATTAGGTTATGAGGAGGACCCCTGTGTAAATGTTCTCATATTAGGTTATGAGGAGGACCCCTGTCTAAATGTTCTCATATTAGGTTATGAGGAGGACCCCTGTGTAAATGTTCTCATATTAGATTATAAGAAGGAACCTTGCGTAAACATGTATACCGTGAAATACCGTATACCGTGGAATTCTGGTAGATACCATACCGTACTGTGAATCTAACATTGTTGCATCCCTAATCATAATGTTGTATTCATGTTTTGAATTTGAGTGGTGCGGGCCACGCTTTTGTTTATATTTTGATTGAGGATGGAACCATTGTAATAGGTCGGATATTATGACAAACCGCCTTATGCCAAATGTTATACAAATTGTAGCTTTAGCAGGGAATCCACTTCCTGAATGGGTTGAGTTGAGTCTAACTGAATAGAGCCACGGTGCTTGGAAACCCATGGCCCGTGGTTCAGTGGTTTATAGCTGTGTTTCTTATGACCACTGTTGTTTTTTTATTGTATTTATATGGTTTTTCCACTGTTCAATGCAACCTGTGTTTTATGCAAATTGCGATTTTTCATGATGTTTCATGGAACTCTGGGGCACATGAGCGTTATGTAATTGTCAGAGATGTGGTTTTGTGGAACAACTCATTCATTTCCATTGTAGATTTTGGTTTCAAGGCCGGTCCTCCTCCCCACAGTTTCCCAGTGTTTTTTATTTTTATTTTTGCGGTGTCGTTTTAGCACATTCCTCAATTGTGCTCCTCTCTGTTCTCCTCTGTTGTGTTGTTTCTCAAAGCGGGAGCTGGGATCTGGCGAGGCTCCCTGCTTGGTTATCTGGTTATCTAGAAATAGGCTGCTGTGACTGTCTGGTATTAGTTGTTAGGGATGTAACCGGTATGGGCTGCTATACCAGGGCATCTGAGAATTCACCCAATCATTTGTTGGACAGGGGTGATGATGCATCCGTCTCCGCCAGATTTGTGTCCGTTTCGACGGGTACGGCAGACGAGTTCGAGGGGATGCACTTTTGGAACTTGGTAACATGTACCACTGTTAATCCTGCAAACATGTAAACAATTATTCAATGGATCAGTCAAATGTCTATGTAGTCGGGGCCCTAATGGACGGCAGTGGAATCGCTAGTGGAAAAGTGGTATCGGCGCATCTATAATAGTGGCGATAGAGGAAGTCCCTGAAGTTGGCGGTATTGCATGTTGCCGTTCCCCAGGGGCAATGTTTTGATTGGTCCCAGAGACCAGGAAGTAGGAGAATCAACAACCCTCTCCGTTCCTCCTGCAGAGCTGCAGCGCTGGAGCAGTTTAAGTCCCTGGGGGCGGAGCCTCTGGAGGTGCTGGGCGTGGTGGAGTCTGGGGACGGCCAAGGAGGCTACGCCAAGGAGATGTCCAAGGAGTTCATCGAGGCTGAGATGAAGCTGTTTGCCAAGCAGTGTCTGGACGTAGACATCCTCATCAGCACTGCACTCATCCCAGGTATGCACATATACATCAGCACTGCGCTCATCCCAGGTATGCACATATACATCAGCACTGCACTCATCCCAGGTATGCACATATACATCAGCACCGCGCTCATCCCAGGTATGCACATATACATCAGCACTGCACTCATCCCAGGTATGCACATATACATCAGCACTGCACTCATCCCAGGTATGCACATATACATCAGCACTGCACTCATCCCAGGTATGCACATATACATCAGCACTGCACTCATCCCAGGTATGCACATAAACATCAGCACCGCGCTCATCCCAGGTATGCACATAAACATCAGCACCGCGCTCATCCCAGGTATGCACATATACATCAGCACTGCACTCATCCCAGGTATGCACATAAACATCAGCACCGCGCTCATCCCAGGTATGCACATATACATCAGCACTGCACTCATCCCAGGTATGCACATATACATCAGCACTGCACTCATCCCAGGTATGCACATAAACATCAGCACCGCGCTCATCCCAGGTATGCACATATACATCAGCACAGCGCTCATCCCAGGTATGCACATATACATCAGCACCGCGCTCATCCCAGGTATGCACATATACATCCTCCCAGGTACACACTGGAGAAACAGGCACACGCAGGAGTACACACTTGCACTCGCGTACACACACACATGCACACACACAAACACACACACACACACACACACACACACACACACAGACTACTGTAGGTGACCTGGCACCTGCTTCTCACTCACTGACTCTGTGTCATGTAGGGATGGTCGTATGTAATCCATTACTCGAGTACTCGCCGTTTCAACTGAACTCGTGGTTTTTGAGGGTACTTCATTTTAACTTTTTAAACGTGGTTACCACATACGTCCACCAAAAGTGCTTGTTTGTGCCACTGAAGCAGAAATCTCGCTCTGAAGTCCCGCGAGGCATGAGTTGTTGCAGGAAGACAACAGCCGTGGCTGTGGAGCATGAAGCTGTGGAGTGTGTGTACCGCAAAAAGGTTTGAGTTGGAATAAGCGCCATCTAAAAGATAAAAACAGCGGTTAATTTCCTAATTGTGCCAAATACATGTCGCCACTTTGCGTAGCGTTCATAGACTATTGATACCGCCATGCCGTTCCATGAGAGGAGACACCTGCTGCAGACTGAGAGTGGAGGTCATATCATTATTACAAACGGTAACTGACTGTTTTGACCGACAATACGTTAAGTATAAGGTATATTACTGTGCATTGTTATGTCCGCGGTGCGACATAGCGACATATCGGTAGCATGTGAGTGTGTGTGTGTGACACAATATCTCCTTATTGCTGCTGCCATGTGGTTTAAGATGCATTCTAAAAATACATTTCCCTAAGCAATTACTCAAGCACTACTAGTAATTCATGCGAGTACTCGATCTGGGGAAACAGTACTCGTGCCCATCCCAGTGTCATGGGTTTGCCCTGTTGCCAGAAGTCACACATGTTTTGTCACACTGCCAGCTAATGTCATGCTAGCTAGGGCTCAGTGCTAGTTCAAACAAGGGCATTCCGACGTTCACGGTACAATAGTTGCTTTAGCATTTTGCCAGGGGAAGACATGCACACACACACATACACACACACACACACACACACACACACGCGCGCGCGCGCACACACACACACACACACACACACACACACACACACACACACACAGGTAGGTGTCCCTCAGTTGAAGTATGTTGTTTATGTTTTTGTTGTTTATTTTGTCCAGCATGTGGTCAATGATTATGTACATTGTTTATTGCCTTTATTGTTCATTGTCTTTGTATTGCATGTTCTTTGCATGTTCTGTGTTCACATCAACCTGCAAAGGGACTACAGATGGAAATGAGCTTATAGCTACAATCTGGCACGTTAACATATAAATGTTCATTAATGTGCATTGTCCCTATTTTTTTATAAATACATTGAAATTGAAATAGAAATTGAACACTTTGTCATGGACACTGAAATCAGGGCAAAACACTGCAGTGAAACAAACCATGTCATATGAGGAATTTCATCGTGTTTGGATGATTTGAATTGAATACAATTTTGATACCTTTTATTTAATTTAGTTTCTTATAGCTCTAACATCTAACAATTAAAGAGTTTCATTGATCTGCACGCACTACAAATAATGTGATCTCTCACTTTAGTACATTATTTCTAACTGTTTTAGCCCATACATGTCCCCATTTTGAATTCATGAAGAGTCAGTTATTTGCTAGCCTAGGAATGTCACTTACAGTACTTGTCACTTAATTGTTTTAATTTTGAGTTAATGATTATTGAATGAATGCTTTCTAATTTTGGAACCCTGGTCCTATTTCCTACTTACTAATAATGTTGTTGATCGGTAGAGTCTTTTATCAGCACAATCCATGCTGTTCTTCATAATCCATACCCACAGCTCCGCTTAGTTAGCCACACACTAATGCTAAGTCAATGGAGCCAAGCTCATGTCTCTATACAAGCTGACAGAAACAAATAGAAATCTACTGTGGGGTAGTTTCACTGTCAGCTTGTATAGAAAGGAGCTTGTCCCCATTGACTTTGGCTTAGTTTTGTGGGTTCCTTATAACAATAACTTGACAACACATGAGTTTAGTTTAGCTGCAGCTACATGTTTACTCTCAGCGTCAGGTCAGGAATGCGACAAGACATCAGTCGATCACAACACTCTTCAACACAGACGATACGTTTCGAACAAAAGTTTGTTACAATCATTTTCATATAACGCTACTTGGGACAGCTCTGCTGTAAACACTGGTGTAGTTGGCTCTGCTATAATCTCTCTACCCCGCGGTCTGCCGTGAACATGGGAAATAATTGCGACAGCTCTGCTGTAAACACTGGGAATAACCTCGGTTGCTATGCCCACACGCAACTGCAAAACCGCACAACTTCACCCTGGCCACCGGTTTCAAAGACCGCGGTTGCAGTGTAGCAAATCCCCGGTTGTGTGTGGCCGAACAGTGCAACTGCGCACATACAATCATGGTTATATTAAAACCAGCATTCGTGTGGACGGGGCCTCAGTGTGAAGTGAAGCACCCCCCCCCCCAAATAACCTTAAAGATGGATTCTTCCACTCGGCTGCAAGCCTTCCCAGAATCCCCTGACCTCTGTGTTTCTGTGGTAACCCTGTGCTGTAGGTAGGCGGGCTCCCATCCTGATCACCACGGAGATGGTGGAGAGCATGAAGGATGGGTCTGTGGTGGTGGACCTGGCCGCAGAGGCTGGAGGAAACATTGAGACCACTGTCCCTGGGGAGCTGACTGTGCACAAGGTACAAGAGACACACTCACTAGGGCTGAACAATGACGTCTAATGTAGGGTTTCTCCACGGGGGCATTCAGAGAGTGTTGAGACGTTAAGATGCTCAAAGGGGCTGCTAGTTTATTGTATTTATTATCATTGTTTTAATATCTTGACTTGGAAAATTACAATTTGTAAAAAAAAAAAATTATAATAAGACTTTTTTGGGTCCCTACCCATCGTTAGAAGCCTTCATTTGACACACACCACTGACAGACTTAATTGATCCCAAAAACTGAGCCAAATAGAAACATGAATGGCTATCGCAAAGAGTAGGGGGTTCCCTGACGTTCCTGGCCAAATTCCCAATCAGGTCTCTGACATCAAGGCCACCAATCATCCCTTCCCCTTAATTGGCTGATCTCATTCCCTGTCTCCTGAGCCTTTCAGCCATTGTGTAGTGTGACGTGTGCCTGGTGCCAGTGTATGGCAGCCATTGAGCCTGCATAGCCCAAGGTTGGATGCTACCAGTGGTGGTGAAGGAGGCAATTTCCACCCTACATTGTGGGGAGCGCTTTGAGTGTCTAGAAAAGCGCAATATAAATGTAATGATCATTCATTCATTCATAAACAGAAAATAATAAATAAGGCGAAAATGTAATTCCCATTTGGGTGTGGGGGGGGGGGGGGGTTCTTATAGAATATGGACGTTAGATAGGGGGGCGTTGACCAAAAGAAGGTTGACAACCACTAATGCAATATCCAATGGAGGGTGCAATATTTGTGAAAGGCAACATGTAAAAAATAACATCCTAAAGTAAGTGTTGTGGTGCTGCAGAGATTCCCTGGCCAACAAATCCTATCTACAGAAATTAAAATGTACATTTAGTCACTTTTATCCAAAGTCAGCAGGAAGGGTACAAATCTGGCAGCTAAGGGTAAGTAACATTGTTTGTCAAACAGTGTCGAACTTGAGTGCTACAATCTTGAGTGCATAGTAATAGACATATTAGCATAGTAGGTAGTAATAATTATAGGCAAGGTCGATTCCTTAGTAGCAGAGTGTATACTAGTAAAACACAGTACGAAGGTTAGTTTAATTTCTTCATTTCATATATTGATTGAAGAAGTGTGTTTTTAGTCAACAGACACAAGAACAACATATTTTGTTCAGCCCTATCACTCACAGATCAAACACACGGCACACACATGCACTCCCTCCAGGGCTCCAGCCTGTGATCAAAATGGTCGCATATGCAACAGTTTTTTAATGTTAAAATTCCACGTGGTCGCATTCGTGCGAGTGCACAGGATCCACGTCCTCCAAAGTCTAGGACACCAGCACTTTACCAAACAATCCATTGTTGTTGCTGTTAGCCGTGGTCCAAAAACACAGCGGTCTATAGCAGATAATTTTTAAAAAGCAAAATGAGGAGAGAGAGAAGAGGAGGCCGGCGGGGAGAGAGAGGAGGAGGCCGGTGTGGAAGGAGAACCAATGAGAGGTGCCAATGGTTGAATGTGAATTCAACCATTGCCAACGACACGGCCTGCACCTAGTTTTATAGGGGTGATATCACACAACCTCCGGGAAAAGACTCAATTGCTTCCGCCCCTACCTATCATTCACGATAAGGACATTGAATACCATACAAAAAGAAAAAAGGGTGCGATCA
This sequence comes from Notolepis coatsorum, assembly GCF_963971535.1. Taxonomy (NCBI): domain Eukaryota; kingdom Metazoa; phylum Chordata; class Actinopteri; order Aulopiformes; family Paralepididae; genus Notolepis; species Notolepis coatsorum. The sequence goes on from NC_140175.1 coordinate 76,190,082, forward strand.
ACTGAGAAAGTTGGTAGCATCGGTTCTACCAGTGGAAAAGTTAGTCTGGAGCCTGACTCCCTCTTAGCCTGTGTTTCTTAATCTATCGGTCCGGATCACTAGATTAATCAAAGTCATCAGCCCTGACGATGAGTAATATTATAAAAATAGGTCAAATCTATTTACACCCGGCATAATTTTTATTTTCCACTTGCATTTTCAAGATTATGTGAGGTTGTCAAAAGAAATATCTTTGCAGCTGTTCCAAGTCAGAACCATGAATCAAAAACTGGGAATGCTCTTTGGGACAAATAAACACAGCATGTGTAACGAGGTTGAGACCAGGGGCGTCTCAAGGGGCGTGCGAGCAGTGCGGTCGCACAGGGCCTCGCGGGGAGGGGGGCCTCACAAAAACTTTTTTCAATGTTTTTTAATTTTTTTTATAAAAATGTAAATAAATTGAATGTTAACACTTTGGCTGCCTAAGGTTAAATTCATGATATACCATAGATTGCCAGCGCTATTTGTCTATGGAGAAAGTCCCCTTCTTTGCAGGGCTATAACTTTTTAAATTCTATTGCTACATTGCCATTATTAGGGCCCATTCAAAGTCCTATATGTATTGTTCATTGTGTAGCAACGTTAAACTTTTTCATTCACATATTCATAGTAAAGTATGGTCTAATGTATAAGTATGTTTTCATCTCTTTCTGCAGCTTTCTCCAGAACGTGATATATAGCCCCAAATGCATTATATTGATAATGAAATACAGTTTGATGGCAATCAGCGCGTTATAAAAAATTCCAACTAGACGTACTTCTAGAAGTTACTACACGTCATCTGATGTTGACCGGATGGGCGAGGGGGCGTTTATAATTCCGTGGGCAGCGTTATACCAATCATCTAATGTGGGTCAAATGTTGATAATAGCAGTTAGTATCGAAGACGGTAAGGTTACACGCTGAAACTCACCCCAGTCTCCGCGCGCCGTTGGGCGATCATCGTCGAGTAGAAATCTTATCATTATGGGATATATTTTTACCCGGTCCATCTCCAGCTTGTATAATGGTATATACGTCCAAATCATGTTGTTTATCGAGTTATTGCCAATCGATCACCGTGTAGCGTGACGAGCCAGAGTCCCATGAACTATAGCGAGCGCCCGGAAGTACTACGGTCGTCATGACAACCTCTATTCAACATCCTGTTTGGCGATTGCGCCGATCGGCCACCAGATGGCGCTCCTGAACCGCCAGAGAGCTCAGTGGGTCCTGCTGGTGGATCTCAGGCCAGCGGAGGGGACATATGAATCCGATCGCAGATTTTTGAAATATTGATATAAGGACGACGTAACGCGTCCTCCGGCAACTTTAGCATGGCCAGCAAAGACGTCTAAAGACGGGTCCCGGCACTCAAAGTGTTAACAATCACTTTCCATCACAGACCTAAAATCTAGTTTTGCTTACATGCTTATATATTTCATATTAGACACGTTTGTAGAATAGTGTTCCGGGCTCTGCAGCTCTGCAGATATACTATTGGTTTCATTCAATGACCCGTTTACTTTTTTGCAAAGCATCGTGGGAGGACTAACACTAGGGGGAGCTGGTTATCATTGGTCTGGTAGTCGGTAGAGAGATGTGAAGAAGACCGGTATTATCCACGAGGGGAGGGGGTACAGGTACGGGGTCTATTCGGCGCTATCCACAGGAGCGAGTGGATGTCTTGGCCAAGAGCATCCTACTTTTGAAAACCAAATGCGCAGCATCGGAGCAGAAGAAATAACGCTGCGTGCCGTAAGCTTATCAATACCAAGTATAGTGATTAGGTTATGCCAAGACGAAGAGGACGTTCGGCAGATGGACTGAAGATGAAAGTTGTTGCGTGTGTTAGAACGTTCAGTCAGGCTAGCCATGTCGGCTTAGCTAAAGGCAGGGACAGCTAACTAGCGTTAGCTATGTTATCGAGTGCTAACGTGTGGCAGATAAACTAGGAACAGACTCCCAAGTTCATCCCAACGGGGGGGACAATATGGACTGGTGAACTTTGTCATCTCCACGGTTGTCTCCTTCCTCTTGGACGTTTGGTGAGTTTTTAATGCAAAAAAAAAGTACTTCCTGGAAAGGTGATTCATCAACGTACATTTAAGTCTTTCTGCATTATTGCCTTTGCGAAACAGAAATTCACATGAATTGATGAAATTAACTAATCGATTAGTCAACTAAGAATTTCTTAGTTGGGGACCGTCCGCTATGGCAGTCATCTGACCTCCTTTTCTTTACCATACAGTCCTCTGACCTCCTTTTCTTTATCATAGGGTGTGACCCACATTGGCTTCACTGACCTGCCCAGCCGTCTGCCCACCCAGTCCAGTACCCTGTACTCCAACAACCTCACCAAGCTCATCAGAGCCATCAGCCCAGACACGGAGAACTTCTACTTCAACGTCAAGGAAGAGTTTAACTATGGAACCTTGGACCACGTCATCAGAGGGTCCGTCGTCATGCAGGTACGATGAGTCAAACACACACACACACACACACACACACACACACACACACACACACACACACACACACACACACACACACACACACACACACACACACACACACACACACGTAGTCGAGAATTTGACATGATCAGGAGAACTGTCCATACAAACATAAATACATACATAAATACACTCTTAACACTCACAGCATCCGTTTGTCGGAAACCAAGGTTGACATTATCATGGTGTCAGGTACCAGCTGTTGTGTATGTGGCTCATGGGCCTTGTGAACTGGTGGCTGGTGCTAATTGAAACCTTTCTGGCTTCAGTCAAATGGATCCCAGCATGAGGGTTACGTACTGTCGTAGGCGCTGGGCGATATACGGGATTGCCGATGTAATGGTCTGATATTGGCCCTTTTTAAAGTCTGGGGTAAAGCAAATTCAGAGATCTGTTTTTAAAAACATTACACATGTTAGAAAATAGTTACTGAAAACAGGTGAAACAACTGTGAATTATGTAGTACTGAAGTACCTGGACCCAGCTCTCCCTACAGGACGTCCCCAGTCTGAGCCCACGCATCCTCTCGTTCTCTTACTGTAACTGAGGGGTACAATTCCCTGACTGTATTAATAAGTATGGTATCATTAAACCACTACTGTCTTATGTACATTACTACTGGCCATACAGTACACAGGTATATGATATGAACACCTCCACAATGACACGGTTCCACACAAATCTGGGTTATAATAATATTTATTAGCAGCAATGATAGTATATAACAATACTTTACGTAGAGTCGCGCTTATAAGGTGAAGAATGTGCGTGAGTAAATCAATAACGTAAGTCCATTATCATATTACGCAGGAGATAATGAATACCACCTGTATCGTAGGAATTATATCTATGGTACACTAGTAAGGCAGCGGGAGATACTGGTAGGGTCCCTCCGGTTGTAGGCCAGCAAGGGGAGAGGATTTGTCGGTAGCAGAGTCTGGATCACCGGGGAATCAATAAGCTCCAGCTACGGGAGACGGTACATTACTCCCTTGATCGGCAGACGAAAGCAGCAGCTATTCTCCGGTATGCGGTGCAGCATGGAAGAAAGCTAGCCAGCCTCAGGCGTCTTAGAGGCGGGCTCGACGATGCTCCTCACAGGGTAAATCCCACACAGTTGTGGGTGTAGACGGTTCTCCGCTCCATCAGATACAGGACCAAAGCAAATATAATCCAGCCGAAAAGGGCTATGTAGTCGTCGGGTAGGTTATCCAGTGTACATGTCCACACGGTCCTCGTCTAGGGCTCCTCGGGTGAAGGCGCCAGGTTAAGCTGCCCAGCCTGGATAAGCACACTAGCTGGTGCGAGGAAACGTTGGTGATGCTGGTCACTGTAGAACGGTAGCCGCACGATACACTATACATAAATAGACTATTACTGAATTAATAGAATAGGTCGAACTCGACGGTACAGCGTTAAACTCTGATACTTCAGCTATCAATTTGCACGCGGTCTCAATGCTCTATTTGGGGCCAAACGGGCCCTACTTCACCGCACGTTGTATCGTGGGTGAGGCTTCACTTGGGTAACTCGAACTACTTCTGTATTCACCTGCGCCATATTTATATGTTAGGTGAACAAACTAGTACCAGCCTTATTCCTGTCTCGTATTCTTGCGCAGAGCCGTTCATGTGCAGGCATGTCTTTGGCGGTGACTTTGAACTAGACCTTGGGGGTATGGCAGTGGCGCCTAAGGGACCGCTGTCCAATAGGAGAACGAAATATTATGGTCTGTACTAGGTTAAAGGGATATTCCGTGTATGTACAAAGAATACACAAGGGATATCAGACGATATACAAATATTATGCAATATATCTCAAGTAGTAAATATATATATTCGGTTTAATCTGATCCTTCATAACAGCCGCCTCCTAATTAGTCCCACCTAATTAGATAAGCAGAGACAGATTAACCGCACTGTCCACTACTCAATGTCCGTTGTGAGGGTAGGGCAATTCACGAAGTCAGTGGGTCATGGTCGTCATTAAGCGAGTCGGGGAGCCTTGGCAACTCTATCAGCCTCGCCACGGGTCGGGTGTATGTCCGCCCTTGGACGAGCACTTCTGCCGCTCTGACCTTTCCGTCGGCACCAGTGATCACGTTGCTTACGCGGCCGGCCGGCCACGCAGCTCGGGGTAGTGACTGGTCTATGGTCATGACGACTGTGTCCACTTTTAAGTTGTCCCCGTCCTTGACCCGCTTCTGACGGGCTGGAAGGGATGGTAGGGGGGTTAGGAGGAAGCGGGCCTGAGACTGCTTTGATCTGTGCTTGGCTGCGCCTCCACCTCTTCCGTCTGTTTCTCTTGTTTGCTCTGTACCCCGTCTGAGGAGGGGCCGGTTCCGGCCGCCCCGTCAAGGAGTCGCTTGGGGTGCTAGGTTCGAGGTCAGCTACGTCTGGAGCGCAGCTGAGGGGGGTGGAGTTCCGAACTCCCTCTTGTGCCCACGGTTCTCTCACAGGCCTCTCGCTTAATGTCAATAGCCTCTCAACGGGCTGTACGGGAGAGTGGCCGGTGTCGCTCACCTTTGTGTGTAGGCAGCGTGTAGACGTGGGTTGACTGTCAAGTCCGTAGAGGGGGCCCTGGAGCGTTCACCCCAGTCGGGTCTGAACCGCGACTGGGCATCCTTTGGGTCCGATGTGGGCCGCCTCAATTGGGAGAATGAGGTCCGCGTGGTCGGAGCCGATGAGCAGGGTTGGTGTGGCGCCGTCGATAAACGGTATAGGTAGTTGACGTAGGTGCACATACTTCGCCATCAGCTGTGGGATGGGGTAGGTGTACTGTGATAGGCCTATGTCGTGGCTGGTGAAGACGTTGGTTATACTATACTGCTTCTCGGGCTGGTCCACCGCTGCTATCTTGAAGGAGACCTTTTCACCCTTTATGGTCTTCTGGTCCCTTCTGATGGTGCGTATTGTCATGGTACCTTTGGCACCCCGCAGGCCCAACTGGGCTGCGGCGGAAGCGAGGAGGAGAGTCTTTTCAGACCCATCGTCCAGGACGGCGTAAGTGTCCAGGACCTTGTCCTCGTAGCTCAGGAGCACTCTGACCACTTTGATGAGCACTCGGGGGGTCCCGCTATGCTGGTCAATGTGGAGCACTCCTGTTGGTCGGTTGCTTTGGATCGTCTGGGGTGGTGCCGACTCGCGGTCGTCCGAGTAGCACTGTGACTCCCAGTGTCTGCTGTAGCAGTCGGTACAGTAGGGAGCGGTCTGGTGGATCTTTGGTACTGGTGCCACCGCCTCGGCATGGTACATTACCGCAACGGGCCCACTCTGTTGTCCTGGCTGACGCCTGTTGATGTCATGCAGGACCTCCAAGTGGGCGCCGCCGCACCTGCCGCACTTCTTCTTCAAGCGGCACTCGGCTGCCATGTGGCTGCGCGCGCAGCGGAAGCAGCGGCGGTGGTCCTTGATCCACTGACTCACCTCGTCCGTGGTCAGCTTCCCGAAAGTGTCGCATTGATACAGCCGATGTTCCCCTTCACAGTACTGGCATTCAATCTTCCACTCCTCTTTCGTCGAGGGGGTGTTGTGGTTCTTGTGCGGCGGTACTGATTCGGCTTGGTGCATAACGGTCACCGACCGGCGGTTATCATTTAATCCCCGAGGTCCTGGTCTTGGGCTTGGTCCACTCCATACGAACGTGTCCAGTCGTAAGCTGCTGACCTCCCTGGCGAGGAACTCAGACAGGTCTAGGAGGGATGCCTCTGGGCCGTTGGGGTCACGGTGGTCTCTCTGCCGCCGAAAACGCTCTTGTCGGGCGGGAGGGAGCTTCTCTAATATTCTCTCTACATTAGAGTTAGCGTACAGTTCGTATATCCCTTTTTCCTTTTGGGACCCCAGCATCCCTACCAGGGACTGTACCTTGATAGAGAGGTCATCTAATGCTCTGTTGTCTCTGGCTGGGGGGAGACGGTCAATGTCTCTTATCTCCTGTATCACGTAGTCCCATATGCGTCCATAACGTTGGTCGAGGGCTACTAGAGCCGCGTTGTATGGGGTAGTAGAGTTGGAATATGCCAGCGCTATATTGTGCGCTCTGGGCACCTTCAGGTGCTTGAGTAGGATAGCATACTTGTACGTTTCATCCGGTACATCGGACATCATTGTCTCTAAGCACATTCGTAGCTCTGTGTACTGTGCTCTGTTCTCGTGTGTGAAGTCCGGGAACGTCGGTGTGCCAAGGTACGATGCCATGGATGGCTGGCACATCGGTGAGCGTTGGGGGAGAGGCCTCCTAGGCGAGTCTCCCCGTGCGTGTCGTCTTGGGCTGGTACTTGGTGGGTACCGAAGGTCGGGTACCCAGGTGCTGTTCCTCGGTGCTGACGGTGCGTCAAACTCACCCGTGAGTTGAGTCGGGGGTTTGTAGCGCAGTGCCTCGGGGCTGACGTCTGGGCTGTACTGGACCTCCTGGTCCAGAGTACGTTGCTGCTGGTCGGGGCTGTACTGGGCCTCCTGGTCCAGAGTACGTTGCTGCTGGTCGGCTTGACATTCCTCCTCTTCCTCTTCCTCTGCTAGGTCCTGGAGTCTTCTGTTCAGTCTCTCGGCGTGGTCCGGTTCTTCCCGGTTGCTGGGTCTCGTATGGACCGGCCGGGGAGGGGGTTCGGAGACGTGGACAGGATCCTCCTGTTGGCGGGGTCCCGGGTCGCTTGGTCGGGTAGGGGAATGCGTCCTAGACCCTTGTCGTGATGATCTCCGGGAGCTCCGTGCGGAGTGAGGGGGTGTCGCCATGGCAATCAATTTGTCCATCAGCTGCGCCTGCAGCCGGTCGCGCTCTGCCTCACGCTGGGCATGGGCGGCTTCGCGCACTGCTTCGCGCTGGGCATTGGCGGCGTCGCGCTGCGCATTGGCGCTGGCATGGGCGGCGTCGCGCTGTGCATTGGCGGCGGCGCACTGTGCATCGGCGCGGCTTCTTTCAATGTTCTCTTCCGTCTGAAGGCGTCTGGTCTCCAGTCTTATGCGGTCGTCTTCACTCCTTTGTTGCGCCTGGAAGCGCTCTCGCTCGGTTGCAGAATGTTCGCGTTCACTGAGGGCTTGCGCTTGGAGTTGCGCGTAAAGGCGCTCTCGTTCGTCTGCAGCTTGTTCGCGCTCGCTCGTCTGTTGCGCTTGGAGTCGATCGCGTTCACCCTGAAGTCGATCACGTTCGGTGGAGGCTGCCAGGGTGGCGATGAGTGCCTGCGCCAGCATCTTGTCCGCTTCGCTGGGGGAAGACACAGGCGGAGGTGATCGGCTTCGGGCAGTGCTCGTTGGAGATCCGTTCTCCTGTCGCACTCCGAGGAGATCCATCTCCTGGGTGTGCGTCTCTTCTGGTAGTGGGTCGGGTTCCATCCCTGGAGCGCTTTCTTTATCCTGGAGCTCTCCGGGGACTGTCCCGTTGGCGTTGTCGGGGGGTAAAGTCATGTCATGTCCCTCCTGGTCCCCCCCGTGAGCTTGGTCAGTTACGTTAGAACCCACTAGGGTCTCTACTGGCGGGGTCGCCTGGTCGGTAGGGTTTGACATACTTTTACTATCCGCTTTATTTATTTTATCCGTACTTAACTTCTTTATAAAGCTAGGTAGTAGACTGTCAGCGTAGTCCTCTAGGGAAAGAGGTGGCTGCTGTCTGCGCTGCAGGCGATCTAGTTTAGGAGAACCGTTTGTGTTCATCATCGGCCATGTTAATATTAATATTACGCTAATTACCATCCGGCTCGAAGGACCAATTGTAACTGAGGGGTACAATTCCCTGACTGTATTAATAAGTATGGTATCATTAAACCACTACTGTCTTATGTACATTACTACTGGCCATACAGTACACAGGTATATGATATGAACACCTCCACAATGACACGGTTCCACACAAATCTGGGTTATAATAATATTTATTAGCAGCAATGATAGTATATAACAATACTTTACGTAGAGTCGCGCTTATAAGGCGAAGAATGTGCGTGAGTAAATCAATAACGTAAGTCCATTATCATATTACGCAGGAGATAATGAATACCACCTGTATCTTAGGAATTATATCTATGGTACACTAGTAAGGCAGCGGGAGATACTGGTAGGGTCCCTCCGGTTGTAGGCCAGCAAGGGGAGAGGATTTGTCGGTAGCAGAGTCTGGATCACCGGGGAATCAATAAGCTCCAGCTACGGGTACATTACTCCCTTGATCGGCAGACGAAAGCAGCAGCTATTCTCCGGTATGCGGTGCAGCATGGAAGAAAGCTAGCCAGCCTCAGGCGTCTTAGAGGCGGGCTCGACGATGCTCCTCACAGGGTAAATCCCACACAGTTGTGGGTGTAGACGGTTCTCCGCTCCATCAGATACAGGACCAAAGCAAATATAATCCAGCCGAAAAGGGCTATGTAGTCGTCGGGTAGGTTATCCAGTGTACATGTCCACACGGTCCTCGTCTAGGGCTCCTCGGGTGAAGGCGCCAGGTTAAGCTGCCCAGCCTGGATAAGCACACTAGCTGGTGCGAGGAAACGTTGGTGATGCTGGTCACTGTAGAACGGTAGCCGCACGATACACTATACATAAATAGACTATTACTGAATTAATAGAATAGGTCGAACTCGACGGTACAGCGTTAAACTCTGATACTTCAGCTATCAATTCGCACGCGGTCTCAATGCTCTATTTGGGGCCAAACGGGCCCTACTTCACCGCACGTTGTATCGTGGGTGAGGCTTCACTTGGGTAACTCGAACTACTTCTGTATTCACCTGCGCCATATTTATATGTTAGGTGAACAAACTAGTACCAGCCTTATTCCTGTCTCGTATTCTTGCGCAGAGCCGTTCATGTGCAGGCATGTCTTTGGCGGTGACTTTGAACTAGACCTTGGGGGTATGGCAGTGGCGCCTAAGGGACCGCTGTCCAATAGGAGAACGAAATATTATGGTCTGTACTAGGTTAAAGGGATATTCCGTGTATATGTACAAAGAATACACAAGGGATATCAGACGATATACAAATATTATGCAATATATCTCAAGTAGTAAATATATATATTCGGTTTAATCTGATCCTTCTTAACACTTACCGTCTCGTTAGCATCCAACCATGCAGGCGGCTGGTTGGTGTGCTGGAAGGAATCTGTCCTACGGAATAGTTCACATGCAGCCAAGTTCAAGACAACAGCCTATACGCTCTGGTTATCTTGTCAAAATATCCATGTCCGTGTCATTTCTAAAACTCTTTATTATTATTATAAATTAATTCACATCTACCAACCTGTCAACAATAATGACTGTGGCCACCATTTTAAATAATCAAGTGTACAATAATAGCTCACATTAGAGCCTTCAAAGCCGCGCACTCTCCTGTCCAACACGGTCCCGGCGGTTGCCCAGACGGAGATGTGGGGAATTGGGAGATTTTACGCACGGCTTGACAGTGAGCGTTGTTTACCCAGTGTAGTTACAGGTGCACTGGGACTCACTCTCCACTCCACAACCAAAGTGATTTCCAACTATGAATCAAATGTCCAAATAGGACTTATTGAGCAAGAGGATTACGACATGGCTACGTTGCCGTGAGTCGTCCTAACATGACAGAAATAACAACCATGGGGGTCCCGATTATCGGCTAATTTCAGTAAAAAGGAAGGATAGTGCAGTATGTGATGACATGTGGTATTGCCTAGCCTGACACACCAGACCCATGGAACGCTAAGCAAACTTTTTCTTGTACATTTCTGACTTTGATCTCAGAGAAAAACCCTTTTTGTTGTCGTAATTACTTAACTTTTTTATTTATTATTATTATTATTTTTTAATATTAACCCCCTCCCCTTCTTTTAAATGGGGTAGTTGTTTCTTTTAAATGGGGTAGTTGTTTCTTTTGAATGGTATTATTATTATAATTTTTTAATATTAACCCCCTCCCCTTCTTTTAAATGGGGTAGTTGTTTCTTTTAAATGGGGTAGTTGTTTCTTTTGAATGGAGGTAGTTGTTTCTTTTGAATGGAGGTAGTTGTTTCTTTTGAATGGAGGTAGTTGTTTCTTTTGAATCGGGGTAGTTGTTTCTTTTGAATGGAGGTAGTTGTTTTTTTTGAATGGGGGTAGTTGTTTCTTTTGAATGGGGGTAGTTGTTTCTTTTGAATCGGGGTAGTTGTTTCTTTTGAATGGGGGTAGTTGTTTCTTTTGAATGGAAGTAGTTGTTTCTTTTGAATGGGGGTAGTTGTTTCTTTTGAATGGAGGTAGTTGTTTCTTTTGAATGGGGGTAGTTGTTTCTTTTGAATGGGGGTAGTTGTTTCTTTTGAATGGAGGTAGTTGTTTCTTTTGAATGGAGGTAGTTGTTTCTTTTGACTGGAGGTAGTTGTTTCTTTTGAATCGGGGTAGTTGTTTCTTTTGAATGGAGGTAGTTGTTTCTTTTGAATGGAGGTAGTTGTTTCTTTTGAATCGGGGTAGTTGTTTCTTTTGAATGGAGGTAGTTGTTTCTTTTGAATGGGGGTAGTTGTTTCTTTTGAATGGGGGTAGTTGTTTCTTTTGAATGGGGGTAGTTGTTTCTTTTGAATGGGGGTAGTTGTTTCTTTTGAATGGAGGTAGCTGCGTTGGACTCCGACAGTTGTTTCCGCACAATGTTGCGCAAAAGAATGGAGCAGTGTTCCGCGAATAAGTTGAACTCTAGTCCACTTTTGACGTAACGCAACCCCCAGCAAAAGACGAGGGAAGGGGGGGGGGGGGGGGGGTTGACAGCATGACATGACACAAATGGCCCATCCGCACCAACCTGCTTCGTCGAGGTGCTGCGTTGTCCGATTAGATCTGAATGAGCCCTAAAAGCACACCTTCCCACTGGGAATCACATTCGATCTCTGAACGCAGCGTTACTCAATCTAGTCTGGTGGAGCAGGTGAGGTCACAGTGTGTGGGTTTGATTAGTTATGCCTCGTTTAAACCCACCCAGACGAGAGCCAATTAGATGATGAATCAGTCTCTTCTGTTGCTACAACTGGCTTATGAAAAGTGTCCATCCTGGCCAGTGGATAATGAGTTCTTCTTTCAAGTATTATTCCATTGGGGGGGAAGAAAAACATATTTTTCTTTAGAGCCTGTCTTCAAGTACAGGCAACATATGGCCTATGATGATGATGATGATGATGATGATGATGATGATGAAGAAAATGAGAATTATGACAAGGATAATTAATTCACGTCATTAGTTTTTTTTAGCACTTCATCCTTAATCCTTACATGGTCAACCTCGGTCAGTTATTACAGCGAGTATATGCCTGGAGTGCAGCGTAGGCAGGTTTTACATGCTGGGTGTGGATGTGTCAGGGGGTGGGGGGGGTGTTAGTGTGCCAGAAGACCTCGATCCACCCTCCGGAGAAGTCATTGAATCCATTTCAGATAGTAATGCAACCCAGGCTTCATCCTTCTAATCTCTCATACATGAGTCAGTGGACACGGCTCTGTGGAAACCGCTGATAGGTGTAAGTTTAATGTTGCCATCAGCATGCTGACTTTGATCTCGGGCGCGCTCGCTAATCGCAGCCTTATGCACGTGTGCATCAGCCAACATCGGAGAGGCGTCTTACCAATCAATAGAATCGGATGAATACACAGTAAAATGATGGAATGAGCTTTTAATAATGAATGTAGTTTGATATTGTTGATCTCCACAGGTGGTTGATGACTACATTTTCCCTCTGTTTTGTCTTTCATTCTTGTCCACAAGGTTGTGACCTTATACTGACCATAATGCATACAATTTGGCTGTCCAGCACCCCCAACCAATAATATTTCATACTGTTGATGTTTGATGGTAATTGGGAATAATTGTTTGAACTTGTTGCCTCGTGTCCTCTTTCCTTGACCCTGTCTGTTTTTTTTCTTTCTCCGCTCCTCCCTCCTCCTTTCTCCGCTCCTCCCTCCTCCTTTCTCCGCTCCTCCCTCCTCCTTTCTCCTCTCCTCCTTTCTCCTCTCCTCTCCTCCTTTCTCCTCTCCTCTCCTCCTTTCTCCTCTCCTCTCCTCCTCTCCCCTCTTCTCCCCTCCTCTCCTCTCCCCTCCTCTCCTCTCCTCTCATATCTCCTCCGCTCTCCTCCTCTCCCCCCTCTCTCCTCTCCTCTCCCCTCCTCTCTCCTCATCTCTCCTCCTCGCTTCCTCTCTCCTCCCTCCTCTCTTCTCCTCTGCCCTCCTCCTCCCTCCTCTCTTCTCCTCTGCCCTCCTCCTCTCTTCTCACCTCCTCCTATCCTCTCCCCTCCTCCACTCCTCCTCTTCTCTTGCCTTTCCCTATGTTCTTTCTTCTGTCCCCTCATTCCTGTCCTTTTCCTCTCAACTTGTTTTTCTTCCTATCTCTCTTTCTCTCTCTCTCCACCTGCAGGATGGGAGGAACATCTTCCCAGCTCCACAGCCTAACAACATACCAGTGGCTGCTCCCGTCAAAATCAAGAGTGTGCAGGAGCTGGCGAAGGAGAAGGCCTCCAAGATCTCTCCGTTGCAAGCTACCCTCACCAACGCTGGCATGTACGCTGGAGGTAAATGAGCATCTGTTTACATACAGCTTATATCATTCCATATCTATTAGGGATGGGAATCACCAGAGGCCCCATGATATGATATTATCACGATACTATAACTAGTGCTATATTGCGTTATATTGCAATGTATTACCTGTTGTGGAATATTTTAAATGAGCCAAGACAGTGAACTGTAGAATTTCAGACGAGTCAAATTGTATAAAAAAGAACAACATCTATTTCTGTGGCCACAGAAAAAGTATCCTCAGTTTACAATCAGAGACGAGTCTAAACACGAACGTCTGACCAGAAAGTGAGAAAGAGCTCCGGTCAGACTTACAATTAAGTACCAGCTGGGAATGACAAATGAAAACAAAGATGATCAAATGAAAACAAAGATGGTCAAATGAAAACAAAGATGGGTTTAGGGGTTTTGTTGTGTCTCACACAAGACTGATATGAAGAAGAACAAGATGTGATTTACTTGGACATGTCATATCTAAGTCGAGCTGTCCTGGGCATTGGCCGTTGCTATGACACCCAAATGTCCCCAAGGGGAACAATAAAAAATATATTTTCTTATCTTATCTTAACCTCTTAACACAATCTGCGCCGGAAACGAGTTAACTCGTTATTGCCCGCCATGCGTTCAGCGCCAGAAACGAGTTTACTCGTTTTTGGGATCGTTATTTCGTTTATTCGCTATTCATAATTCATAGCTGCAGCCTCTGGTATAGCCTTCAGACCCTGTCTGACGGCTAATACCACAGACGGTCAACACCCCCCTCTACTGCCAGGCGGAGCTATTGCATCTCATTGAAAATGGGCTGGTGTGTTTTAGAAGCCGATCTGAGCTGGGCGGGCGGGGTTTAAATACTCAGGCGAGCCAGTTCTATACAACGATGGCATCGAACAGTAACTCCGCCCGCCCGTCATTGTGAAATGGTCGGTAGTGTGGTACGGACCTCCACGAGCATTATTTGGAATTGCGATCAGATATTTGGATTATCTCTTTTGCATTACATCAGATACAAGGTAAGAACATTATATATAAATTTGATCGTTGATCTGACATTTATTTCTACCGCGATCACAGCTATCTGTCTGGACTGTGTATGGCTGTTTACCGTTGGCTGCGGTGGGGGTGGGGCAAGCGCCCCGCTACGACGGTCATTTCATGTATGGTCGAGGAGACATAATAATGATAATCTAGCGTTGATTTCAGGATGATTAGATAATCAGCCGAAAAAATACAACGTGATGACTGGATTACAGTAAAATGCCTTTTTCTCGTCTTTTTCCTGGAATTACTGAAAAGCACCCAAACCATACTCTATTCAAAATGGTATAAAACGGAAATGTACTGATGAAAAAACAATCTGTCTCGAGCATGTTGACTGGAAGCAACTCACTGAGACTCGACAGTGTTATTAGACCCATAGATATAATATAAGAAATATTTTAAGCACTCGCAATTGTCACAGTCTAAAACTATATCCATTGAATAAAGACCTGGCGATGAAGGGGGATCAGCGCCCACTGCTGCTGGCGGTCAATGTGTTAACAGACATTAACCAATTTTTTTTACTTGAACTTGAGGACTGCATACTTTTTTTTGCAAAGCTTAGCTTTATACTTTATACTTATAGCACATGCATAATGGTCTCTTTTGAAAGATAATATTCTGAAGTTACTAATGCAAAAAAGGAAATTCACTTCAGAAATGGGTCAACCTACGACAACCTACGACAAAAAAAAAGCTCTCCGTAATCCATTTCCTCATCCACAGCCGTTCAGTCTGAAATGGGATTCCTTCTCGTTTTCGCTTGTCAACTTTCACCTACTTCCTGTATTTGCACCCCCCCACGTGGGGTATCGTCGGAAAGCTACACTCATTGGCTACAAGGCTGACCAATCATTTTCGCCATCAGCGGATGATTGGCAGTCCGGGTTGGTCATCTGACACGGAGCGCGTAAAAAGACGTGAAAGACGCTTGCCTGACATATCGCCATGTCGAGAACCGAGGCACGGTTTGGTCGAGTGAGGTGGCGTTCGAACGGCAACAAACACATCTTTCGAGCGGTAATTTATATGTTCGAAAAATTCTGCAGCTAGACGCTCGCAAAGTGCCGTGACTTTCGTGCACAGGCATGATGGCGCAAGAATGGGCCGTTGCAAGTTAAGAGGTTAAAAAGGAGAGAGTACTAAAATAACTGAACTAAAATAAGTCAGAATGGAGACATGCAGTATGTCAGCAAAGTAATAGGACATCTACTACATTTCTGGTGTAGAATCGCTATAACTTCTGTAAAACATAACTGATGAGCCTCACCTAATCTACTACTGTAAAACATAACTGATGAACCTAATCTATAACTACTGTAAAACATAACTGATGAGCCTAACCTAATCTGACATGTTGGCAATATTCATTAATTGAAGGTTTACATGGAAATAACCAACCAAATTTTTTTTGTTTGTGTGAAGATAACACATCACATGGAATCTGATCTTTTCAATTCTGATTTGGGCCCCTTTCATATGTGATCCTAAACCAGGTCTGATTTGTTTTAATTAGCTGGCCTTCACTGCATTCAATTTATACCATAAACTGTGACTTCAATGTCTTCCATGTTTACGTCCATCATCATTATTATTGTTCATTTGTGTATTCAGGTCAGTTCAGGAGCGTGACCAGCTCACACTGGAATCTGATATTGGCCACATTTTTTTTAAATTACATGAACAGCCAAATAAAAAAATCTGACCTGTGCAATAAATCAGAATTGAGCACTTAAGGGTTGCAGTGTGAACGTAGCCTTAGACTCAGTTTCAGCTTTTTGTTCCTTTACCTACTTTCATCTCTGTCAAATACTACATCTAAAGGACACTCATATAAAACAGATGCTGTCAAATACTAAATCTTAATCTTAAGTGGAAATGAGTTTGATGGTGTATATTTAAAAAAGCTTTCCATATGTCTTTGGTACTTTGCTTGATAAACGAGACCACACAAATCTTTCCCTTCAGAGATCCACTCTCTACCGCCTCGGTTTGATAAATGAGACCCACTAAGACGGAGTAGACCACACAAATCTTTTCCCCTCAGAGATCCACTCTCCCCCTCCGCTTGTCTGTAAAGCTGGAGGTGAGAAGTGAGACAGGTTGATGGAGAACAGGCACACAGGAAGACTGCACTATAAAAGCAGCCCCCCCCCCCCCCCCCCCCACCCGCTGTGCATGTGTGTGTCTGATGTGGAGCTCTAGCAAGTGGTTCCCATAGGGTCCTCACATGCAGTTAATGTGGTTCACACGTAGGAAGGTGTTGTAGTGGGTTTCCTCGTTAGCCCCACCACGTAGCTACCGTTGGTGACGCCTAAATGACTGTTTCTCCAAGTTAAGTGGTTTGCAACCTAGATCGGGGGGGTTCAATCCCTTGCCATTATTTGGAATCTTTGGTTTATATCAGCGGTTCTCAAACTACGGGTCACCACCCAAAGTGGGGTCGTGGGTAGGTGACAGTGCATTGGCAAGTAAAACAATTAAAAATAAAAATAATCTTTTTAATGTTCTGGCAACATATTTTGGCTAAATATGCCTTGTTTTATAAATGTGTATTGATAACATAGTGCTGTAATAAAATGTCCTAATAAATATGCATGATCAAGTTCAACAACGTGTGCATTTATTTTGATATTCCTTAATTCCACGTTGAAATTACGCGATACATTACGTGTGGGGTTGCCAAAAAGAATCCTAAATAAAATGGGGTTGTGGTAAAAAAAAAGTTTGAGAACCCCTGGTTTAGATGCTTTCTACTTGTGACATAATTACTTCACCATTCTGTCTCTGCTTATTTGCTATAACATACCGGGGGGCAGTGTTGCGTTCGTCATATCAACACTGATTGCACGCACGCTAATGACGCCACGTGCACGCAGGCTCCCCGGCGTGCGCGCGCTTCTGCGCATGCGCATAAATGTTCCCTCGCTTAAGCACAGACTAAAGACAATGCCTAATTGCCTCTAAGAATGGAATGTAACACATTTCATTCACAAGTTCTGTGTGAATGTATCTGAGAACGTATTTAACACACCTGACGACCGGCGCTATTGATATGCAAAGTAGCCCAGGTGGGTACTTATATCGAGTTGGCGAGTGCAGCGCATTCCTGTGTGCACGCGCGTGTGCGCGCACGCGCTTCTGCTCACAAAACTTTGGCTGCACTGCGTGCAACCCCGTCCCATGAGGAACGCATCACTGCCGGGTGGTCGTGGACAAGCATCCATCTGTTTTTTAGGGGTCGCAAAACCAAAAAGGTTGAGAACCATTGACCTACACAGTATATGACAAGAGTGGACAAATTGAGTAACCACTTTGAGTAACATGGACCTCCTTTATTACTGCTGAAAAATATTATTGTTAATTTTGACCAACAAATTTGCCAAAAGATGATTCAGGAGCAACAATATATGAATGCGGGGGAAACTTGCATACTGTAACTGGGGTGGGAATCACCAGAGGCCCCACCATACTAGAGTCACAATATTGCAATATATCTACATTTATTATTGTCATTATTTCTGTCATTATTATTATTATTATTAATTATCTGCAATAGAAATATATATACATCTATACATATATACGCAAAATATATATTGCTGTATTGACTACTGTAACTTGGAAGTTGTGAAATGATTGTGAACCGGTTGTGTTCCCCTCAGGTCTGGCTACCTTGGTGGGTCTGGGTGTGGCCGCTCCCAATGCCGCCTTCACACAGATGGTCACTGTCTTCGGCCTGGCTGGGATCGTGGGATATCACACCGTGTGGGGCGTCAGCTCCGCCCTGCACTCCCCTCTGATGTCAGTCACCAACGCAATCTCAGGTGAGCTGTGTGTGTGATGGAGTGAGACTCTCGTTGCCTGGATCTTTTCCATGCTAAAGTAACTCCCTCAGTCCTTCTGAGAAACACATGCCATGCAATGCGGCCAAGATTCAATGTCTTTTACTCAAGGAGCGAACCAGAAACCTTCATATTACCAGACGACCGCTTGTCCTCCTGACCTGCTGCCACCCCACAGTATTAAAAACACTGAGAAAATATTAAATATGTGCATTGTGCCTTTTTCTGCAGTTCAGCTGCGACAAGAACCCTTCCTCTTGAAACGAGCCATTCAGAATTTTAATTGGTATAGTTAATTTTGTGTGTATGTGCATGTGAAGATATCTTGATAGAATTTGCAAGATTGTGCGTAAATCTTGGCTCAGGGGGTAGAGGGGTCGTCTCGTAGACACGATAGTGTGTCGAAGTGTCCTTGATCAAGACACTTAACCTAGGGCTGGGCGATAAAACGATAACGATAACTATCGCGATAAATTATTTCCTCGAAATAAACATGAAACGTGGTCGCAAAGTTTCGATATATCGATTTTCCAAGCTTGGCTCCGTTCAGCCTCGGCTCAGCACACTCACTCACAACAACCAGCGTTACGTGATGACGTGCTTACGCACAACAGCTAACAACCAATCAGTGAAGGAGATGGCCGAGACCCGGAAGGAGGTAGGACTCACTCAACAACAAGGCTTGCTAGGCTAATTAGCTTGCACAGCGTTGTTTTATATATTTACGTGCCGAGTATGTGTGTGTTTTGAATTCTGAGGCCACGTTTATGGTAGTGTGGGATATACAGTGGACGTCGTTTCAATATATTGTGGCGGAAGAGAGTATTTTAGTGTCATATTTATTGTCATGAGATACTCCGCTTGTCGGCTAACGTGCGCAGACTGATGACGACATCAACTCGACTTGAGACATTCGCAGCAGCATAAGAAGTTAATTAAACTTGACGGACATTATATCGACGATAATTATCGATATCGAATTATATGAAAATAATTTTATAATTTTATCGCGATAACGTTTTTGGTCATATCGCCCAGCCCTAACTTAACCCCTAATTGCTCCCGATGAGCAGGTTGGCACCTTGCATGGTTGTCTCCGCGGTCGGTGTGTGAATGTGTGAGTGAATGGGTAAATGTGAGGAACAAAAAATTATTGAATAAAAAAACAAGATGTTTCTGACAACATTTTCAACTACAAGATTACTATGCTAATCACTGGATCTTGAGTCATATTTGATCTGAAAGTTGGATCTGAATTCCGTTCGACGGTACCGTTTATTTTCATAAAAAATACTTCAAAGACACGTTTAGAGGACCTTAAAGACCTATATTAACTTGTTGAAAAGGAGTGAAATATGTCCCCTTTAAAGTTCTATGTTAGGTTTCTATAATATAGATGCTATAATATGTTCCAGTCCAGAAGCTCAGTGCACTATTGTCACACGTCAGGCTCATTCTTTCTCCTCCGGCCACCTCTTCTCTTTGTCGGCTGTAGCCTCACACCTCAGTCTATAAAGTCACACGTAAAGGGCTGTGTCCGTGTCGCCCGGCCATTAACACCCAGGGGTTAAGGGGTTACAGGAGTGTGTGTGTGTGTGTGTGTGTGTGTGTGGCATGTACGTGTGTGTTCTTACAGCTTTGATCACTCTTAAAAGCGCACAGGAGTCGGAAGTCACATGCTGTCTGTGGTCTTTGGCGCTGAAGGAAGCGCTTTGCCTAGTTAACTAATAACCACGCACACACACACACACACGCATACAGACACACACTAGGGGTGGGAATCACCAGTTTCATCATGATACGATACGATATAGATTCTTTGGACAACGATACGATATTTGCCGATATTACAAAGTCTCTCACGATACAATACGATACGATTAGATTCAGGTGCCTGCGATCGATATGAGATGATATCATATGCCCATTTAACACAATCGGTAACATTTAGATCAACAAAAAAAAGGTAATGAAAATATCATTTGACATTTGTATTTTTGAGCTCTTCCAGACATTTAAAGGAAAATCAATCTATTGTTTTTAATACAAATAGACCTCCTGTTCACTGTAAAGTGCCACGTTTTTATATATTGAGCTTTAAACTTTAAGCTAAATTTTTTGGAACTCAAAACTCACAACCTCCCTCTCCCAAACCGTTCCTACAACAATTTGTTGATGTTGCATGATCATGTATAGGCCTACATTTATTATGTATTATATTGTTTATGTTTAAATAACATTTAAACATCAAACTCCTCTGACCTCATCTGGTCTTTCCAAAGACGCGCGCACACACACACAGAAAGGGAGAATGCTATGCTGTAACATCTACACACACAGAGCTACTGCTGTTGTTCTTGGGCGGATATGAGACTCGCCACAGGATTTTCAAAATAAGAGTATCGATATGAATCGATCTTATTACATCACATCGATCCGATTCGATTGTTGATAATTACATCGATGTATCGATCTGGATCGATGTATCGTCCCACCCCTAACACACACACACACACACGCATACAGACACACACACACACACAAACACACATACATACAGACACACACACACACACACACACACACACACACACACACACACACACACACACACACACACACACATACATACCAACACAGCTAGACAGAGAAGAAAACAGTGGCACCATTTGGTGTAACAATCAGTATATGGAGCAACTTTCCACTTCCTTAAAAAAAATAAACATTATTAGTCACATCTAGTATCTACCTTCACAGTCACATTGATCTGTTTACATCCTCCATGTATCCCTGTACTATCTCTACCCATTTATCCCTGTACTCTACCCATTTATCTCTGTACTCTCTCTCTCTCTACCCATTTATCCATGTACTCTCTCTCTACCCTTTTATCTCTGTACTCTCTCTCTCTACTCATGTATCGCTATACTCTATGGGGCGAATTCACAAAGAATGGATTGCTCGGCGCTAATAGCATCCTTAACTGCGCGCGATTAGCAACTATCTGCTCTGTCTTTGCGACCTATTCACTAAAGATATTGCGTGGATGATATACTACACGCCCATAGCCTCCTGATTTGCTTCAGCGCAGTTGGCTCGCGGAACAGTTTTCACCTGGCAGTGCTGTTGGCAGATATCAGGAAGGGGAAAAAATGTATCCGAAATGAGGCATAGACAACAGTATTTTTCACCATTTGTATTTTGTTTATTTCGTATTGTATTTAGTTCATTTCGTAATGTGTAGAGCTTGCTTAATTTGTATTTTCATGACACATGGCATCCTTTGTTTTTGTCACTATCTTTCGTCATTGCATTTATTTGTCATGTCATCCCTAAATAAATTATTTTGAGCAGACCTGTCCAATGGTGCTGAATCTTTAGACCAAAGTTAGGCACTGTGCCAGTGAGAGTATGTTCTCATTTAGGAATATTTTTTGAGTGAGAAAGTTGTATTTAATGTTTAGTTAAGAGTATAGAACCTGCATTATCATATACTCCAGAATAAACTTTTCATTGGCCGTGTTTTCAGCATCTACTCCTCATGGACCTGACAAAACTTTATCAGGGCTCTACCCTAACCTTTTCCCCAAGGAGCACATGTGCTCCTAAATGAAAAAATTTAGGAGCACACAAATAAATTAGGAGCACACAAAGAAATGTAGGAGTACACACATTTCTGAAGACGTAAATAGCGTCGCTTTAACAGTAATACTACTGCTGCAAGGAATTATGCAATGTTTTTTTGTATTACCACCAAACCAATAGAAATGGATTAATAGAAGCATTTTTAAATAGAAGGGAAAAAAACACCAGGGTACAGCCCGTAGCATTCGTTCATTCTACGGACTCAACACACTATACAAGACATTGTCGTAAGGCTCTCACATAGTCGGGCGGAACATACGCGGACGGGACTCCCCGCGGCATGTCCGCAGTCGTTTCAGCTTTCATAGTCGAGCGTACCTCCGCGTACCAATTTCCTACATGTCTCGTGGCAGTTTACAAAAAAAATGCCACGCTGTTTACACTTCTGTCATGGCGTCGTCTAGGGCTGACCTTCAAAAAAAATAATTGGCATTCAAAGCTTCGTGGCCGAGATTCAATTTTAATTCGAAGCTTCGAGATAAAAAAAAAATTATTATTATTATTATTAAAAAAATTTATGTTGTGGGACTTGTACAGCACTTTGTTCAACTTTGTCAGTGCTGTAAAGTTTAAACCTTTTAAAATCTTAGACAAACAAAACTGCTTTCATGAAATATTGTAAGCCGTCATTTGAGGCTTTATCAAAGCAGCACAATGAACACAAATCTGTCAGTGCTGAGTCCGACCTCATCTTAAATAACAAACAGCATTGCTTGTTGTAGTTAACAAAGAGAGGCAGAGTTGATTTTGTAAAAAAAAATATATATAGCATTTCTTATTTTTTTTTATATATTCAAACTTTATTTTCCCATTCGAATCTCATGCCCATCGAGCGAAGCTTCGAAGCTTTGAAGTATTAAAGACAGCCCTACTGTAGCGTCGTCATCCGATAAAGAGTCTAGGTTATCTCCGTTTCCAAGATTTCTAAATAAAATAAAAAAGTTTTACACACTTCATTTTGAAAAGCCATTCAAACTTCTCAAGTTTCTTCAGATGATGAAAAAAGACATGGTCCAAATGTATATTAATTGGAATGGATGACGATTAGCGATAGTAAAACAAAATTTAGCGTCATCTACCTGGCAACGTTTTACCGGACCAATCCTACCCATTTAACCATGATCCTGCCCTACTCTCTCTTGGCACGGAGTGAGTGTTCAGAGTAAAATGCAGATCGGTGTCACATTAAATGCAGGTCGATGTCAACCAAAATGCCGAACAGCCTTTTGTGTGACACCAAGTAAGTGGCGCAGACGTCCGCACGGTTAGAAAATTGGAGCTTTGCACTTGGAGTCGGCTTTAAGTCCGCTTGGAGTCGGCTTTGAGTATGCACGGACTTAAGAAGACATTTACTATGACTGGACACTGGTACCACCTACACTCATCATGTACACATGATTCATAAACAAACAGATCAATACAATTTCGTGCTACATAGTTCATTAGAAACGTCTCTCTGCACCCCCCCTCCATGTGCTCATCTCTCTTTCTCTCTATCTCCCCTCTTTCTCCCATCTCTCTTTCTCCGTCTCTCCCTGTCACCCTCTCAATCTCTCCTTCTTTCTCTGTCTTTCTCTGTCTCTCTCTCTCTCTCTCTCTCTCTCTCTCTCTCTCTCTCTCTCTCTCTCTCTCTCTCTCTCTCCCCCCCCTCTCTGCTCCCAGTCCAGGTATTTCTGGCATACCTGTATATTTGGCATAGCCCTTTCTACCAGTGCCTCTTTGGTCCCGTCACAGACTGACTGTGGTCACGGAAACATTAAAACCAATGGAATTCTATAGTTTGTGTGCCAGGCATCATAAAGACATTCACACTCACACTAACACACACACACACACACACACACATAAGGAGACGTTAGAGAATCCCATTGGAATTCGGGGTTGTGTTGGGGACAGCAGGGTGTATATAGTGTTACAGCTTGTAGTTGACATGACAGAAACCCTTTCAGCCAGTGGCTTTTATATCTCGTGTCTCATTGAAATCTATCTTCTTTTTTTTTTTTACATTTCTCGTGCCTCATTGAAATCTATCTTTACCTGTCGTGTCATATTGGAAGTCTGTCTTTTCTATGCAGTGTCTGATAGAAATGCTTTAATCCACCTGAGACGGCTGATTCAGTGTTACATTAGTGCCACTGTCTGCCTCCTTCATTCATGATAGCCTAGTAAGTGGGGATGTGTCACAGAGACACGGACACACACAGACACACACACACACACACACACACACACACACACACACACACACACACACACACACACACACACACACACACACACACACATGCATATCGTTATCGGATATAACCTTATAGCTTCAAATAATTCAACTTTTCAGTAACTGAGAAAATGTACAGGATTTATTTGCACATAATCTCACACACATCACATCCCAAAAAAATGGGACACATTCATTTAGTTTGACAGTTATTGAGAGTAAATGAGTGAATACGGCCACCAGTGATGTCATTGGCGACAGTGGCTCGGGAAGTAGAGCAGTCGTCTGGCAATCCGGAGGTTTCCGGTTCGATTCCCGCTCCTCCCGGGCAGCGTGTCGATGTGTCCTTGAGCAAGACACTTAACCCCTAATTGCTCCCAATGAGCAGGTTGGCACCTTGCATGGTCGCCTCCGCCGTCGGTGTGTGAATGTGTGAGTGAATGGGTAAAATGTGAGGAACAAATTGTAAAGCGCTTTGGATAAAAGCGCTATATAGAAAAGCAGCCATTTACCATTTACCATTGAATCCCGAATGGGAACAGTGTTATAGGGACTGCTACCTGATCACTTCATGGAGCTGTAATTAACACGACACAAGGATTCAATGTCTCAGATGACATCACCGGTGGCCATATTCAAACTCATTTACTCTCAATAACTGTCATACTAGATGAATGTGTGCAAAACTCTTTTCAGGTTTTTGGATGTGTGTGTGTGTACAGTATGTGTGAGATTATGTGCAAAATAAATCGGCAGGTTGTTTTTGGTGAAGTGCCCCTTTAATGTCGACGCATTTTTTAAATGATACAAGGGTCACCAAACCCATAGTTGGCGCATACATGACCGTCTAAACTTATGCTTCGAGTGAAAGAAGAAAAGAAAATCACAGAAATCCGGGTTGTCCGGTGTGACACGGTGGATATTCTGGCTGACGTTTTGGCTCCGGCGGCGGGCGCTTGTGCCGTACCTGCCCGTCAAAATGCCACCCAGGAGCCACTGAGGTCAGTCACTCTAGACAGCCATAGAGATCACACACATACCTCACCGCCAATGAGTAACAGAGAAGAGACGGAGCCGGCCAATAGTATCAGTGGATCTGGAAACACAAACCTGGGGGGAAAAAACTCCTGTGTGCGTGTGTGTGTGCGTGTGTGTGTGTGTGTGTGTGTGTGTGTGTGTGTGCGTGTGTTTGTGCTTGTGTGTGTGTGTGTGTGTGTGTGTGTGTGTGTGTGTGTGTGTGTGTGCGTGTGTGTGTGTGTCTGTGTGTGTGTGTGTGGTAGCAGTCAGGGGTCACCTCGGGTCTTAAGAACCAAGGACTGCTCCCGCTACTATTTCCAAAATTGGTTTCACTACCTGTTGTTGTTGTTGTGGTGATTTTGGAACAACTCCCTTCGTACTTGGATTCTTTTATCGTGATGATAAGTGGAATAATTGCACTGTTTACTGCACTACCTCAGGTTTCTTGGGAAGGGCGTGTAACTGTTGGAAGATGTTAATAGTGTTACTGACCTTCATGGTTGACAGGTGCTATGGGATGGGAAGGGAAGGGGAGAGAGAGATAGAGCGAGAGAGAGAGAGATAATATTTCCCTGGTATGTTTAGTATTATAACACAGTGGGTGTTTTGAGATACTGTATGCATCTTTTACCATAGTTTGGAATTTGGTCTTGAATATTATATAAAAGGGCAGGAAACGTGTGTGTACATAATGTACACACAAAAACACACACTAAGATGCTGTTTGTGGCGACTGTTCTGTTGTAAACTGACCCAGTCTGCTAGTCATTATGGAGCTGATGCTATCAGGACTCCCAAAGTCACTGGGACCCCTTTCTGTCTCTCTCTCTCTCTCTCTCTCTCCTCTCTCTCTCTCTCTCTCTCTCTCTCTCTCTCTCTCTCTCTCTCTCTCTCTCTCTCTCTCTCTCTCTCTCTCTCTCTCTCTCTCTCTCTCTCTCTCTCTCTCTCTCTCTCTCTCTCTCTCTCTCTCTCTCTCTCTCCCTCTCTCTCTCTCTCTCTCCCTCCCTCTCTCTCTCTCTCTCTCTCTCTCTCTAGCTTGCTCTCTCTCTCACACTCTCTCTTGGACAAAACATTCCATTGTAAACACTCTCTCCCTTGGTAAAAAAAAAAAAAAAAACACAGCTTTAAAATAAACCGCTAGATGTTATGAAACGGCCTTGGGTCGCCACTCCACACTTAACCCGTGTGGCGGGTTAAACGAAACAAGTGTCAACCTTCGTCAACACCACGCCATCATAAATCGGTTGAAAACAGTTCTGACATAATACAATTGCCTCAAATGAAGTTGAGAAATGGCACGTTCGTGTATGTTCTGGTAACAACGGCCATCGTTTGCTATAAGTAGGTGTTGGTATTGTGCATCGATGGTGTCATATTAACCCTGATAATGTGATTGTTTAATAATGTTTTGTCTCCCAGGTAGTAACAGCCATCGTTTGCTAAAAGTAGGTGTTGGTATTGTGCATTGATGATGTTCTTGTCTGTCCCAGGTCTGACTGCTGTCGGTGGTCTGTCTCTGATGGGAGGAGGCTACGCTCCATCATCTGCTGCTGAGACACTGGCTGTTCTGGCTGCTTTCATCTCCTCTGTCAACATCGCTGGTACGTACACACACTCACACACATGCATGAATACACACACACACACACACACACACACACACACACACACACACACACACACACACACACACACACACACACACACACACACACACACACACACACACACACACACACACACACACACACACACACACACACACACATTGGGTTTAATACCTGGGAATATGAAGGTTTTCCAGTCATGGAAACCACTGATGAGCAATTAGAAGCTTGGCTTCTAGTTCTGTCTACAGATTTCTCCCAGGGCTAGCGTGTCCCCCCCATCCTTTATTTCAACCAAAAGAATATTGACTTAAGCTCAAGATTGAAGAGTTTTTAGAGTGCGTTTCTAGATGGGAGAGTCCTGTGGCTCCCTGTGTCCACCCACCTGCTCCGGCTAGACTGGAACCCTCTGGCCCGGACCACCCACTATTGGCCTTAATATTCCCATTATAATGACAAGGACTTCCTCGGTCCATTATTGTACTCATCACTTCATAATGATGATGGCCAACACGGCATACCTCTAGAGTTAATTCGGTCTAATTCAACATCCCACTTTTTCCAGGAATATCCTCATAGACGTTTGGATAGTTAAAATAAATATTGAATATTCTTATTGGAGATGCCCATCCAAATGTCTGGCCAAGGTGTGGGGTTTGTGCTAAAGCCACACCAAAGGAACTCCAAGATGTGTGTGTGTGTGTGTGATCCAGGACACCCCGTAGGGTTAAAGGTCATGGCCAGGCCACAAAGCCAGCCACGGCTCCCATGGCAACGGGCCCTATGGCATCATCAAATCTCCAACTGTCCAAACCCCTTATTAGTTTCTTTTAGATCTCCCTCAATGTTCCCCGTAATAAAAGCATACCAGGAATACCGCCACCTTTATATAGGTACCAATTTTCTTTTCAAGTAACAGGTGTTTAATTTAATTTCTTAATGTCCTCCGCGGGTACGATTCCACATGCGAGCGACGTTCTTTAAGCGGTCTACCGCTGTACCCATAAACCCCTGGGAACAGAATAACGAACATTCCGTGGCGGGGTCTGGGAAGGTTTCTTTTTTCTTCTCATTCCCGTTTTCTAAGTTTTTTTTTCTTTTTTTGTCCCGCCGACAGAAAGCCAACGCAGACGTTGAGTTACGATAAAACGACCTCTGACATTAATAAGACTGTGTGTCTGTTCTGAGGTCGAGGTCCCTGGCTCTGGTCTGTGTGTCAGGGTCTTTAGTAGCACGGAGAAGCGATGGAAACTGAGTACCCGAGGCCAAGATTCATTATAGGTTTCTCAGAACGGGAGTTGGTCCTCTGGTCGGGTCACATTTTACTTTCTGCGCAACCTTAATATTATCTATTATGCATTTATTGGCCGTTTGGCCGTGACTTCCCTATAGCGGTCCAAAAAGGTGTCAAAATCTAAACTGTTCTTAAAATGTGTGTAGTTTAAACTGAAGTGCTGAAATAAGATGAGGATTTAGATCCTTAATACAACTGCGTTTTCAATCAGATTTGTATATGCACATTTATATTGATTGATAATCTGTTTATTTATACCTGGGTAGACTAAGACTTAGTATAGAGTACTATATATTGTACAGGGTACACGTATGGCGCTTTTCCACTGCATGGTACCTACTCTACTCTACTCTACTCGGCCTTTTCGGTTTTCCATTGCCAACATTTTCGGATAGTACCTGGTACCGGGTACTTTTTTAGTACCTGCTTTTTCGAGGTTCCAAGCGGGTAGAAGTGATACCAAAAAAGTGACGAGAAACACGGCAGACCACTGATTGGTCAGAAGAGAGTATCGTCATGTTATCGTTGCGCTACATGGGGGGAACGTCCTGCACAAATTACAACACTAAACCGTCATCGTTAAATAGACAGTCACAACTACTAAACATTAGCATTCATTATTTGTTTGCAGCAAGAACAAAGTGCAATAAACAAAAAAGGATACATTCACTGTGTATTCTGCCTCATTTATTGATGAAACAAAACCAACATCAACACAATTGACCACCAAGAACAAAGAGTTTAGTCTCTCAAAAAGATCGCTAATTTTGTTAGCTTATGTGCTAATGTGACTGGGATTTACCATTATAACAGTTAGCATTGCGGCTAGCATGCAAGAGATAGCTAATTTTGTTAGCTTACGTGTAGTTAGCTAATAAGGCACTGGTATCATAGAATAGAAATACTTTAATCATCCCGAGGGAAATTTGACACTACAAATCGGGATGATTAAAGTATTTCTATTATATTCTATGATACCAGTGCCTTATTAGCTAACTACACGTAAGTTAACAAAATTAGCGATCTTTTTTGAGAGACTAAACTCTTTGTTCTTGGCGTTGATGTTGGTTTTGTTTCATCAATAAATGATGCAGAGTACACTGAAGGTAACTTTATAGCAATTGTGTTGCTGTTGGTTTTGTTTCATCAATAAATGACGCAGAGTACAGTCTAGGGCTGACCTTCGAAGCTTTTTTTGGCAATCGAAGCTTCGGGGCCGAGCTTCGATTTTAATTCGAAGCTTCGATTAAAAAAAAATTAAAAAAATAAAATAAAAAAAACTTTTTTATTTTGTTTATTTATTTTTGTATCTTATGTTGTGGGACTTGTACAGCACTTTGGTAAACTTTGTTGTTTTTAAATGTGCTCTATAAATAAAGTGGATTGTTCACACACACACACACACACACACACAAATCGAAGTAAAAAATACAAATAAAAAATGAAACTCGAAAAGCGAGAGACTAAACCTGTTGTTGTTAGCTTACATGCTAACGTGAATGGGATCGACCATAGCATTGCGGCTAGGCTAGCTACCATAGCAGTATAGCTCTAGTTCAGGGGTGTCAAACTCATTTTCACAGAGGGCCACATCAGCATTATGGTTGCCCTCAAAGGGCCAAAGACCGTATAAATGTTAATGTAATGTAAAATAAATGTAGCTACACATTTACATATTGTTAAACATGGTGTTTCTGTATTTATTACTTATTCAAGTTATACATATTGCATATTCATTTGCATAAATGTAAAAATATATGTTAGCTTATGTTATTTTAACAAATAATTTTAGTTTATCAGAACTCCATATTACTCCACCAATCAATGATCAAACCATTCAAGTAAATAACAAAGAAGAATATCATCAAATACAAGCTATGACATTAAGTTTGTTCAAAACCTTTTTGTCACAGTCAAGAGGGGCAGAACTAACAACTGTGAGCTGCAAAGAACACGTGGGACAGATGTAGCAGATGTTACAAAAACAAATGGCTGCACACAACCTTGCAGAGGCCATACATCCAACTAATGGAAGATAGTTTAATTAACTTTAATTAACAGATTGCAGAATGGGTACAGTACAGTACAGCTCAATACACACAATTGTTAAGGGGATGCAGACCAGAGAAAGACTTTCGACTTGTTTACATCAGGGTCCCCCATTTTCAATTCGTAATGAAATTGCTATTATGTGTCTGCATGAACACACAACTGTAACTGTACTCAAAAATAACAAAATAAGGGTTGTCTCAGTTCACAACTATATTGGTCAAATTTTGGGTGGGATTTGTTTGCGTCCCTACAGCTTCTTATTCAATTGAGCGAGATGCTCGGTTATGTCACACAGCCAGTTTGCATCTGACAGTTCAGACAATATTTCTTCAACCCTTTGTTACCTATTCCGCCTGGATCTTTTTTGTATTTTGGGCTGTAAAATTGTCAAAGAATGTCTGAGGAGTAAGTGCTTTTGGCTTTTTTCCTTTGTTACTTCATCAATACCTCAGATGTTCAACATACATGTATGTGTAAGAATGTGTAATAACTAAGGCTGTCAAAGTTAAAGCTTTATTAACGCATTAACCCACAATTATTTTAACACTGCTATTTTTTAACCCAATATTAATGTAAAAAAATAAAAAATAAAAAAACGTTTTTTTTTTTATTTTATTTTTTTTACCTGAGCTCTTGGGGGGCCACATCAAATGACGTGGCGGGCCGGATTTGGCCCGCGGGCCGTGAGTTTGACACCTATGCTCTAGTTGAATGGATAAACGTTATTTAACATTGCAGAATGGGTACAATACAATACGGCTCAATACAAACAGTTGTTAAGGGGGGGTGCAGAGTCATCAACACAATGTACCACCAAGAGTGGAGAGTTTATGTCTCTCAAAAAGCGAGAGACTAAACCTACAGTAAAGCTCTTGTTGTTAGCTTACATGCTAACGTGAATGTGATCGGCCATAGCATTGCGGCTAGGCTAGCTACCATAGCAGTACAGCAGCTAGTTGAATGGATACACGTTATTTCGATGGCACAAGCTTAAAAAATAAAAAATAAAATTGAAGTTAAAAAAATAACTTTTATTTATTTTTTATTTTTTTTAAACTTCGATTTTTTTTTAAATGTTCGAAGCTTGTGCCATCGAACGAAGCTTCGAAGTATTTAAGACAGCCCTAGAGTACACTGTGAAGGTATCTTCATAGCTTTATAGCTAGCTACGATACGTGTGTGTGTGTCGCGTTGAAGTTGACATCACGGCGCCCTTGCTATGAATGAATGAATGAATGAAAACTTTATTTAACAGATTGCAGAATGGGTACAATACAGTACGGCTCAATACATACAATTGTTAAGGGGATGCAGACCAGAGAAAGACGTTTGTCTTGTTTCCATCAGGGTCCCCCATTTTCAATTCATCAGGACATATATGACATACATGACATACAGATAGTCAGTACTGCTCCATCTATACATTTATGACATATCAGTTTTGCAAATACAGTACTGTTTGTGATACAGAAGGAGTCAGGAAAAGGGAGTATATACATTTGACGTAGAAACTGTACATTGGAGGAGGTTGGGTGGGGGGGGGGGGTTGGGTACACTGGGATATTGACAACCATACTGGGTAATTTACATTGGAGGTGGTTGGGGGGGGGGGGGGGGGCGGGGGGCACACTGTATAAACAAGTAACACTGTACATTGGAGGGGGTTGGGTTCGGATATTTACAGGGGCCAGTGTTGAATTGCAGTCTCCCGTAGGTGTCCCTTGAGAGAGGTTTTGAAAGTGGGTAGTGATCCACATTCCTTTACAGCTGTGGGTAGGGCGTTCCACATTGATGTGGCATAATTGCGAAACGTGTTTAGTCCCTTATTTGAGCCGAATCTGGGTTTAACATGATTTGTGGAGCTCCCTCTGGTGTTGTGATCGTGGTATTCACTGACCTTTGGGAAGTATTTTGACATGTACATGGGTACCTTGGTCGTGTAGTGTATCTTGTAGACCAGGCCCATTGCAAGTTGTTGTACTCTGTCGTCTACTCTAAGCCATCCTAGGTTGTCAAAGTGGGCAGGGGTGAGGTCGGTTCTAGGAGTAAGGTCTAGGAGTAAGGCTATGACGACCAGCTACACTGACGGCGGGTACTACCTGCAGTGGAAAACTAACGAAGTACCAGGTACCAAAAGCGAGTAGAGTAGAGTAGAGTCGAGTAGGTACCATGCAATGGAAAAGAGGCAATAGGTTAGCTATATATATTTGTACCTTGGGTTGACTTAGGATAGAGTTCTTAACTTATCTTATTTGTAAACATGTACCACTCTCTCCTAAAGGTAGAGATCAGAGAGAGGACCATCTAATCTGTGATGTCACGGGATGTAAAATCGCGGGCTGCTCCCAAAGACAATAAATGAGGCACTGACTTTGTGGAGCCCTAAAATATGAAGTTGAATTCTCAACACCCAAATGAGACAGTTGAATAAAAATAAGGAAGTTCCAAGCACTCTTCTTGTATATAAAAAAGGCTTTAATAAATAGCTTAGTTCATTGTAGAACCATTAAAAAAAACACCAACATGTTTCGGCCTCTCTATCGGCCTTCTTCAGGGCATACAAACAAACAAATGGGTGAACAGAGCTATATTCGAGGTGGAGGCTGTGCTAATTGCTCTATTGAGCTCAGGTGTGAGTACCTAGTCAGCCTGAGGTCTAGCTGTCACAATAGTATATGCCTCTAGACTCCAGAGGTCCTCCCACATCTAGAGTCCAAAACAAACATAAATCTTCATATACATATATACAATTTTAAACTAGAAAGGCAAAACACCAACACAAATTATTCCCATACTGTATTTACAAAAAGGAAACCATACCTATAGTATCATTAATCCCTGGATAAGACATGGCTTTGAGTCTATATATCCAGCGACTCTCTAATTGGTTCAGTGCTCTCTCCCCAAATGAGACATGTCTGAGTCAGAAACCTAATTTGGGTGTAACGGCTCACACAAACATTTGATGGCGTCAGAGCCCTATGGAGAAGCCCCAGATCCAGGTGACATCACACATTTGAGGTTTCTCCCTTTGGTTTTTAGCTTTAGGAGAGAGTGGTGCATGTTCACAAATACTGCCTGTCCTGTCCTGTTAATCTCTATATACGGTGCAATCTTTCAAAGAGAAAATAAATTATAAACATATCCCTGGAGTTCCCTGGCTCTTATTTTGAAAAGCTGAGTTCCCTGGCTCTTATTTTGAAAAGCTGAGTTCCCTGGCTCTTATTTTTGAAAGGCTGAGTTCCCTGGCTCTGGTGTGTTTAACTTCCTATGCAGCACATTCCTCCCTCTTAATATATTGACTTAGATTGAATTGGAGTTGTAATAGTCTTACTGTTATTACTGCTGTGTTTTAACTAGCTAAAATTAGACGCGCAGCTGGACAGACACAGGTGTTAAACCCTGGATCACACCTGGTGTGTGTATGTGTGTGTGTGCATGTGAGAGGAAGAACGAGTGAGAGAGAGAAAGAGAGTGTGTGTGTGTGTGTGTGTGTGTGTGTGTGTACACGAGAGAAATGTGATCCGTCCCTGTAAAGCGGGTCGAGGGACTCTCGTCTGGTCTTAGTTTGAGACTTCTTGGGGTTTTCCTACCTTAAATATTTACACTGACATAAAGTAGACTCGTTAAATTCCTGACATTGGTCATTGGGGTTGTTAATGTTGTTCCCAGAAGTTGGTCTTTAAACACCTGTCAAGTAGAGATGATCTTTACTATAGTCACTCACTAGAAAGATCTGTTTGTTCATATCACTGTCTTGTTATAGAGCTGTGTTCATCTTTCTTTCTTTCTTTCTTTCTTTCTTTCTTTCTTTCTTTCTTTCTTTCTTTCTTTCTTTCTTTCTTTCTTTCTTTCTTTCTTTCTTTCTTTCTTTCTTTCTTTCTTTCTTTCTTTCTTTCTTTCTTTCTTTCTTTCTTCCTTTCCATTGCTCTTAATTTTTCTCTCACAACCCTGTCTATCCTTCTCCCTCTTCTTTCTCTCTCTTTGTCTCTCTATCTCTCTCCCTTTTCTCAACCTGTCTCGCTCTCTCTCTGTCTCTCTATCTCTGTTTTTGTCTCTCTCTTTCGATGCCTCTTTCTCTCTGTCTCTCCCTCTCTCTGTCTCTCTCTCCCTCTCTCTCTGTCTCTAACTCTCTGTCTGTATCTCTCTCCTTCTCTCTCTCCTTGTCTCTCTCCCTGTCTCGCTCTCTCTCTCTCTCTCTCTCTCTCTCTCTCTCTCTCTCTCTCTCTCTCTCTCTCTCTCTCTCTCTCTCTCTCTTCTCTCTCTCTCCTTGTCTCTCTCTCTCCCCCTCTCTCTCTCAGGTGGTTTCCTGGTGACTAAGAAGATGCTGGATATGTTCAAGCGTCCCACTGACCCTGCAGAGTATAACTATGTCTACATGCTGCCTACTGGTGTGTTCGTAGGAGGCTATGCTGTCGCCCTGCAGGCCGGATACAACGTGGAACAGGTGTGTGTCTGGGGGTATCTTTCTATCATGTCATAGTATTCTCATCATGTGTCATGCATGTCCTACCAATATGACTCATTGCCATCAACGTGAAGATAAGATAAGATATTCCGTTATTGTCATAACAGCATGGGGAGGGGAAGTACAGGTATGGGCAGGGTAATAGATTAAAGACAATATAGGCAATAATATGAGAAAAATAAACAGTGTAAACAATATAATTAACTGTACAGTATACGCAAGGTGCAGGTGAGGGTCTATACCCTAACTGGCATGATATACGTCGGTTTTGGTGGTTAGGAGTCCAACACACTTAGTGGTCAGACATTCCTAGTACGGTAGTTCTCGAGTTCTGCAGCCATTAGTTCTCCAGCTGCTGGCAGCAGTCGATGCCACGGTTGTGGAGCCTGATGGCCGCTGGCACGAAGGACTGGCCGAAACGGTTGGTGAGAGCTGCCTCCGCACCTGGCTGTTAGTGATCATCAAGGGTGCTGCTGTCTCTGGGGGTAGTGGGCTGGTGGCTGGGGTGGTGGGAGGGTTGGTGGGGTGCTTGGGGGATGGGGAGGGGCACCGGTGTTGGGGTGTGGCAACAGCAGGCTGCTACTCACTGTGGTGCCATTTCCACAACAGTAGATGCCGGTATGAATAGTCCTCTGAATAGTATGAAGCCACTAACTTGTTGGGGACCAGTTCTCAGTCCTTTAGTATCGGCTGATACCGGGTACCGATCCAATTCATTACCTTTACTGAACAGTATGGACTGGACAACATTGACCATATTCACACTGTGTTAATTTTACTCTTATGTCATGCCCAGGTTGTGTTCCTCCGCACGGCATAAGAGTAAACTGGCCACAATGTGAATATGGTCAATTGACTGAGATAGAATAAGATTTCTCCCTTCAAGACAAGACAAAAAAAAATGCGGAAAAATCAAGTTGCTTTACTTTGGTTTTTGACACAAAATGCTCATTTAAATGTAAATTGTTGTCTTTCAATGACATCATAATTTCAATAATAAAGCATGTTATGAAGGCATCATTCATTAATAATAACAGCAAGGTTGAAGAAAGTAGATGACCCACACCCTCAAAACAAAGGTTCACCGGCGACGCTGCATCTAATCGCTCCAACAAGCTGGGAAACCTGCATTTCAGAAGCTGGAGAGTTGGCTGGAGATCCTTCAGAGCTGAGCAGCACACGTTTTTTCTTTCGGGTGATTCTTTCGAATTTCCTGTATTATTTTTTGCAGATTTTGATTGAGGCGGACTAATTTAAACCTGTGCTATGGAACTTGTTCATAAAACATTTGTGTTTCTTTAGCAAGCTTAACCTCTTAAACCTGAGCCCTATTTTCTGAAAATCTGAAAAAGTTAATGGAAGATTGCTCCACTTCTACAAGGCCCATTTGTTCTTGGTATCATCTAGGGACATCTATGGATCTCATGTAATGTATTCCCAGTGTCAGAAATATTGTGTCTGTTACTAGGCTTGAGTAAATTGTAATGAACCAAAGGAGAATATCACATTCTTAAAAAAATAAATAAAAAATTTATCTTTGACGGTGAATGAAAAATCACCACTGAGCTCATTCAGCACCTTCTTGAGATCACATGTACAAATAATCTAAGCAAATGAATAAAGGGCAGATGATTAAACAGAAGGTTTTGTAGATACAGTACTGAATTCTGCCATCCGGACACATGCAATTTTAAATATGATTATAGAATATAGAATATCAGGACTAAAAATGACCTTATTATGGCCAAGTCGCACATCTGGATCTGGCCAAATCTCCCCTTTCCAGTTCAATCTGGATTTAGTATCACCAAGCGTGCAGCAAAAACCGTGAATGAAATCTACTGTAACCTAAGTACAGTTACATTTTTATAATGTAAATTTATCTGCCATTTTTCATCAGATTGCAACGCCGTTTTTTGATAGACGTTCACAGAAATGTACAGAAACTAACTGCGTTCTAATTTATGGCAACTTTCAGGTTTGTCCCACCCGTGAGATATGATCCTGAAAATAAAGAGGGAAAAAAACCCTGAAAAAGAAGTCAGATGATTGACAAGGGCTGGCGTGAGCTGGGAAGTGTCGTTTTTTTTATCCGAAAGCCCTGGGTCTCTTCTCTCAAAAGACTACACTCAAGTTAGGTTGCACCAAATCCTCGCGTCAAGCCTCGCCTTTTTCCGACTCGATGCCCTGAGATTTCTATAAACTAATATTTCACTAATAACATTTAAAATCATTGGTAAACAAATGTAGTGCTGAGAATATACACTTTGACTGCTGTACATAAAAAAAAAGAAAGAAAAAAAAAACGCCACATTAATTCATACATTCTGTAGAGATGTACCGCACCGCTCTGGCTTAATATGTATCCATTCAGCTTCAAATTAATTATCTGGCCCACCACTGCTGAATGAATATAGGGTAAACATGGTGAACACTACATGGCAACAGTAGCTCAGGAGGTAGAGTAGCTCAGTCTGGTAATCGGAAGGTTCTCGGTTCGATCCCCG
Source organism: Notolepis coatsorum (assembly GCF_963971535.1). Classification (NCBI taxonomy): domain Eukaryota; kingdom Metazoa; phylum Chordata; class Actinopteri; order Aulopiformes; family Paralepididae; genus Notolepis; species Notolepis coatsorum. Next base: position 76,226,784 of record NC_140175.1, read on the forward strand.
GCAGCGTGTCGTTGAGCAGGTTGGCACCTTGCACGGTCGCCTCCACTGTCGGCGTGCAAATGTGTGAGTGAATGCGTGAACGAGAGGCATAAATTGTAAAGGCATATATGTGGTCTGTTGACCATTTTTTACAATCTCTCTTCCTCTCTCCCTCCCAGATGATGTACCTGGGTTCAGGTCTGTGTTGTGTGGGCGCCCTGGCAGGTCTGTCCAACCAGTCCACAGCCCGTCTGGGTAACGCCCTGGGCATGATGGGCGTGGCGGGGGGCATTGCTGCCACCCTGGGTGCCCTCAAACCCAGCCCCGAGCTGCTGTCACAGATGACCCTCGCCATGGCTGTTGGTGGCTCCGCTGGTGAGTGTGTCTGTGTGAGGGAGTGGACAAGGGTGTCTGTGTGTATGTGTATGTTAAGCGATTGATACATTGTGAATAACCAGATTGCCAACCTAATCACAGTCAATTGACTCGTCCTCACAACTGTCTTGTAAAACTGTCAAATCTTAAAGTAGCACAGCATCTCTAGCCTTGCGACCGAGACTAATCGTGCAAGTTGTGAGTTTCTTCTGGCTCACAAGGCTTTAGCGTCCCGATATGTATACAATTTAACGCCACGCGAGTGGTCAGAGAGCCTGGACAGGTCAGTGAGTGGTCAGAGAGCCCGGACAGGTCAATGAAGAAGCGTTTTGTTTCATGTAGCTTATCTGTTCAAGTGCAACGTGTTGACATTGAAGTCTGTGTCCCCCATTTCAGCAAGCCGTAAACTGAGGGGTTTAGGCTACTATTGATGAGAATATAAATAAAGGTTTTGTTCAATACGGCCCAATACCCTACATATGGAAAGATTATGGGAAGGTTGATGCATTTTCATGCATTTGTACTGTTTCATTTTCCGAGGGAAATTGAGTATTTGTGATGAGACCAGTTGTGATTGAAAATGAAACAGTAAATATACAAATCACCCAGTTACTTAGGTTACACCTTCTAAATGCAGATTAAGACGCCAAACTACTTGAATCTTAAACTAGATAGCAACACATCACGCTGACCCGGAAGTCTGTTAACAGACTTGGATTCACGGTCCAGCTCTTGCCACGAACGCCCACTAGAGGGCACCAGGCGGTAAAATACACATGCAAAAACGATGATATAATATGTTGTCTGTTTAAGAAAGAGTGCAATAAATGTAAAACGTTATAATAATAAGAATTGTGTGAGAGAATCGTGATCTCAATTCTTAGGGAGATAAATCGTGATTCACATTTTAGCAAGAATCGTGCAGCCCTAGTGTGAATACATGCACCTGTGGATGCATGCGTGTACACTGTACATTCTTTTCACATTTTCTGTTCTGTATTGAGATCACTGACCTTACTTGCTCGTGACCAGTGTCCAGTTGAAATTCACAACAGCAGTGCCCCCCCCCCCCCCCCCCCCCCACAGAAACACACGCCACAAAACTCAATAAAGCTCTGACAGGCTTTCAGAATGCAGTGGGTGAAAGCCTGTGACGGAAGCTAATGTCCAATTGGATTTGTAACGATCCAGTTTGTGTTTTCTTCTGACTGGCAGACCCCTAGCCTATTATGTCGCCTGATTAGATTATGTAGCGCTATTGCTGTGTTGGTCAATGTCTTTGTTGTGTTGTTTGAAAGTGTTTTTTGTACCATGACAGCATGGCATTGTTAGTGTGTGTGTGTGTGTGTGTGTGTGTGTGTGTGTGTGTGTGTGTGTGTGTGTGTGTGTGTGTGTGTCTGCATGTGTGTGTGTATCTGTGCGTGTGTGTGTGTATGTGTGTGTGTATCTGCATGTGTGTGTGTATCTGCGTGTGTGTGTGTGTAGGTGTGTGTGCGTGTAGGTGTGTGTGTGTAGGTGTGTGTGTGTGTGTAGGTGTGTGTGTGTGTAGGTGTGTGTGTGTGTGTGTAGGTGTGTGTGTGTGTGTGAGTGTGTGTAGGTGTGTGTGTGTGACTGTGTGTAGGTGTGTGTGTGTGTTTGTGTGTGTGTGTAGGTGTGTGTGTAGGTGTGTGTGTGTGTAGGTGTGTGTGTGTGACTGTGTGTGTGTAGGTGTGTGTGTGTGTGTGTGTAGGTGTGTGTGTGTGTGTGTGTAGGTGTGTGTGTGTGTGTTTGTGTGACTGTGTGTGTGTAGGTGTGTGTGTGTGTGTGTAGGTGTGTGTGTGTGTGTGTGTAGGTGTGTGTAGGTGTGTGTGTGTTTGTGTGTGTGTGTGTAGGTGTGTGTGTGTGTGTGTGTAGGTGTGTGTGTGTGTGTAGGTGTGTGTGTGTGAGTGAGGGAGGCCACGCATGTGTTCCTCATCCCACTGTGTCTTGTCTCTGTGCAGTGTTCTGGTGACAATGTGTGTGTACTTAAAACTGTACATGTGTTTTCTGTGTTCAACGTTGGTCTGTTTTAAAACCAGTGTAGTATGTTTGTTTGAAGAACCTGTGTGCGTGCGTGTGCGTGTGTGTGTGTGTGTGTGTGTGTGTGTGTGTGTGTGTGTGTGTGTGTGTGAGTGTGTGTGTGTGTGTTCCGTGCCTGGCTATGTTAAGCAGCAGGTGTGTTGTGTTCAGAGCCTCCCTGTGAAGTCGGGAGATCAAACACAGGGGAACATGACTCAGCTCTAACCAGACTCTGGAGCCGTGTAGGAGTGGTCAGCATCAGCCTGACTCACACGCACACACGCGTGTGCACACACACATGCACACGCACACTCAAACTCAACTCAAACCTTTATTTATTCTCAAAATAATCATTGGGGATTTCCTACGACATTGCGACACACCCGTCAAGCTAAACCAGGTTAAAACACAAATAGAAAACAAAGGGACAGTGAGACATTGAATAAATAGGACAAAAAGATAGATGGGGGGGGGATCCAAGTTACATACTGAAGCAGGGACATTTGTGATCATGTTTTAAAATGGTCCATAGTGACGGTGGAGTATTGATTTGTAGCGTGAGTTGTGTGTAGCCTTCTGTGACGGAGGCTAAGTGAGGCTTCTTCCTGACGTTGAACTGGATTTGTAACGACCTGGTCGGACGACAACCACTCTATTGTGACATCTGACATAAATGTGTCTTTAGAGGGAGACACATATATAGACATTGAAAACACGCCCAATACCTTGCTGAGATGCAAACCTGGCAACCAGTGGGCAAAACAAAACTATATTTACGTCAGGGATAGGGCTGACCTTCGAAGCTTTTTTTGGCAATCGAAGCTTCGGGGCCGAGCTTCGATTTTAATTCAAAGCTTTTTTTTTTTTCTTTTTTTTTTATTGTTTTTTTTATTATTATTATTTTTTTTTCTTATGTTGTGGGACTTGTACAGCACTTTCGTAAACGTTGTTGTTTTTAAATGTGCTCTATAAATAAAGTGGATTGGATTAATGAATTAAGTAGCCCCTTTCGTGACTGTGACGCAGCCAACAAGGTTTCACTCGGCTGTGTGATTTAATTCAAGGAGGATCGCTGTTGTCGTTTGAACAACTTCAGATTTCATGGGAACTACCAATCCCCCAAATCAAGAATGTTTAAGATGAATGAAGTAAGATTTTGATTATTTGAAATATGGCCTGTGTAGACTAAACTATGCACAGAATTATGTCAGTCTACAAGGTCCGGATTCTACATGGTCCGGCAATGTAGACCTTGTAGACTCCACTACAGACCAATTATCAGTGAATGTTCATGCATTTTTAAGAAGGGCTACTTCCACAAAAAAACAAAGAACTCACCAAAACATCTCAGTAGCACCTTATCTAAATGTTCTATTTCATATATGGAGATTCATATTTATTTATGTATTGCATGCATTTCTACATTTTATTTCCTATTTTGTTTATTCATCCCAGTATCTTTCTTTCTTATGTGTGGAATTCTACAAGGCATGTAGGTGTATATGTGTTTGAGGATGATATCCTTCAAACAGGCAATAGTGATGATATAATTTGGGCAGTGCTGAGCTGGGTTACTTTCCTCCAGTGTATTTGTCCCCCGGCCCCACCCAATGGCCCCATGCGCGCGCGCGCGCGCACACACACACACACACACACACACACACACACACACACACACACACACACACACACACACACACACACACACACACACATACATTTATATTTAGAGGCAGCCTAATTTTCATAGCCTAATTGATCTAAAAGATGCACATGCTACTGTTTCTGTTTGTTTATTCAAACCGGTTGATAGGCCAATGCAATCCTGTTATTATAGGCTACGATGGTGAATGGTGTCTGTTGTGAAGGGCCAGATTAAACCGAATATATATATTTATTTATATATATATATTTAATTGTATTTGTATATTCTCTAATATTCCCTGATATCCCTTGTATATTCCTTGTACAATATGCATTGAATATCCATTCTAGCCTACTGAACATCCCATAATAGTCTCCATTCTACTATTGGTCGAGACCTTGGTGCCAGGCTGCCATACCCCCCAGACCCAGTTCAAACGTACCGCTCAACATGTACGAACAAGTCCTAGTTCCGCGTAGGAATCTGGCTACCGCACCACTAATGGGACTATTTGTTCATAGTGCGTATATATACTGCGCTACTAAAGTAGGACTTCCTTTTCAGTCCAGTTTCTTACCCTCCAATAGAGTGACAGACGTAAAGCCTCCCCGCGACGCCACGTGTGGGAGTAAGGCCAAGTTCGGCCTACCATCGGTATTGAGACATCGTGTATATTAATATTTGAATAGTCATATTTGGCACTATATCGTCGAGTTGGACGTAGTCTATTAAGCTAATAATAGTCTGTTAATATATAGTGCTTCGTGCGGTGAGAATACTACCGTAGTCAGCACCCCATCGTTTCGGGCAGAAAACTGGCTGCTTATCCAGGCTGATCGACCCCATGTGAGATTGCACCCGAGGAGCCCCAGAGCCGACGAGCGAGTGGACCTGTATACCGGATTATTCTACCGACGACAGCCCGCCTTCCCAGGCACGGATTATGCTTTGTATACGTTGATTATTCCATGGATAAAGACCCCCGACACAGCCGTGTGTTGGAACCCCCCCCCCTGGAGAGGACGCAAGGTGAGGAGACGCTCTGCAAGACGAGGTCGCTTCACGTCTCTCCTCCGTGGACCGGAGGACGCCGGCCCACAAAGAGTCCATCTGCTTTCATCTGCGGTCCAAGGATCGCCGGCGCATTGAACGGCACTACAGTGGGTTCATCTGGGATACCCTTGGCCGGATGAGGCAGCCGGACTCTACCCCCCCCCCTTCCTACTCCTGTCGGCTTACAAGCGACCGGATTAACCCCCCCTAGTGTATCCAGTCTATAATCATTAAAGTATCATTGCTGTTATTCCTTAAACTATTCCAGGTCGTATATGTACCACCTGCGCCTTCAGAGATTGGACATTCTCTATTGATATACCGACGAATACTCTTGCCATAAAAGTGCATACTAATTCCCATTCATAAATGTGATTGATTTGATTAAGTGCTTGCTCTACACACCATCGCTGTGTAGAAATAAAGACCTATTTCTAATTCGTACATTTGTGTTGGATCCGTTTCATCTACGTGACAGTGTTCATCATAATATATTTATGCCGAGTACTGGGTGGCCGAATATTAAGTACAAAGGTAGTGGTAGTAAGTATCATATCTAGTAATACAGTCAGGGAATTGTACCCCTCAGTTACAATTGGTCCTTCGAGCCGGATGGTAATCAGTGTAATATTAATATAGTGTTATTAATATTGAAATGGCCTATGATGAACACTCCACGAAACGATCCTCCTAACCAACGCCCGCAGCGCGAACGACGGCTCCCTCAGTACTTAGAGGCTTACGCTGTCAGTCAACAACCTAGTCTTCTACTAACAGTAAACGCGGTAAAACTAGAAAGTAAAAGTATGTCTAACCCCAACGCCCAGACTACCCTGACCATAGAGGCCCCTACGGGTTCTAATGTAACTGACCAAGTTCACGGTGGGGACCAGTGGGAACCAGACATGACTTCACACCCCGCCAGTACTGAAGAAGTAGTCCCCGATGAGTCCCGGGAGGAATACAACGCTACCGAGACAGAACTCGGCACGGAAGACGGGAGAGCACCGTGGAGATAGAGCTCCAAGGCTCCGCAAGGAGTACCCCGAGGGAAGGCTCCCCTATACAACCGCCTTCTCCCAGCGAGGCAGAGAGGACCCTACAGCAGGCCTTCCTCATCAGCCTGAACGCCGCTGCTGAACGCGACCGACTGCAGATCCAGCAGCGGAGCGAAGAAGAGCATATACGTCTAGAAATAAGACGCATTCAGAGGGAAGAGAATGTGGCCCGAGACCGAGCAGACAGCCAGCGAGCAGCTGCTGGTGCTCTACGGGACGCAGAGCGCGACAGACAGCAAGCGCAACTAATAGAACAGCTGATCAGACGGACAACACCCTCTCCCTCCGCCAGAGGCTCCAGGAACTCGTCTAGACACACCTCCAGGGCGGCATCCCCTAGCCGAGTAAACAACCCTGAACTTGACCAACAGACGAGGTCTATACCCCCCACAGACCACCTCCCCCCACCGGTCCAAGCGAGACCTAGCAACCGGGAAGGAGCAGCATATCCTGTGGAGAGGCTAAACCAGAGACTACAAGCACTGGATGACCTAACTGAAGACGAAGAGGAAGAGGAGGAGAACCACGCCCGACGACAGCACAGTACTCTACCGGACCAGGAGGTCCGGTACAGCCCAGGCTATACTCCCGCGGAGCTGCGCTACAGACCCCCGACTCTATACACGGGTGAGCACGACGCACGACCCGCACCGAGGAACAGCACCTGGACAAGCGGGCCATGGTACACTGCCGGTACCAGCCCATACCAAGGAGCGGGAGGAGACTCGCCTAGGAGGCCTCTCCCCCAACGCTCGCCGATGTATCCACAGTCAGCGTCATACATTGGCACGCCTATGGTACCCGACTTCACCCAAGAGAACCGGGCCCAGTATACAGAACTCTGCATGTGTCTGGAGACCATGTTGGTGGATGTATTGGATGAACGCCATAAATACGGCATCCTACTGAAGCACTTAAAGGTACCCCGCGCACATAATATAGCGCTCGCCTACGCGACTTCCACCACCCCATACACAGCAGCGCTGGTAGCATTGGACCAGAGGTATGGGCGCATATGGGATTACGTGATCCAGGAGATCCGACACATCGACCGCTTACCCCCAGCAATAGACAATCGAGCACTGGACGACCTGTCCATCAGAGTGCAGTCCCTGGTAGGGATGTTGGGAGCGCAGAGAGAGAAGGGGAGGCATGAACTTTACGCCAACTCAAATGTGGAAAGGATCTTGGAGAAGCTGCCGCCCGCTCGACAGGAGCGTTTTAGGCGGCAGAGAGACCACCGAGACCCGAATGGCCCCGAACCGAACCTCCTCGATCTAGCAGACTTCCTGGCGAGAGAAGTCAGCAGCCTACGGCTAGATACATTCGGACGGAGCACCCCTGGCTCCAGAGAAGGAACCAGACGACTAAATGATGGAAGAAGATCGGTGACTGTGATGCACCAATCGGAGTCAGTACCGAGCAGCAGGAGCCACAGTACCCCCTCCAGAACGGAGAAGTGGAAGATAGTGTGCCCCTACTGTGAGAAAGAACACTGGCTAGCGCAATGTGACTCCTTCCCCAAGCTGAACGCGGAGGAAGCAAGTCAATGGATAAAGTCCAACAAGCGCTGTTTTCGCTGTGCGCGCTCACACATGGCAGCCGAATGCCGCTTAAAGAAAAGGTGCACCAAGTGCGATGGAGCCCATCTGGACATACTTCACGACAGTAACAGACGGCGCCCTTCACCCGCACCATCCAGCAGCAAAGCGAGCGTCATGTACATCGATCCCGCCAGCAGCAGTGGAGCCCGAGTACTCCTAAAAGTAGTGCGTGTGACACTAAGCTACCAGAATAAAGTCCTGGACACTTACGCCGTCCTCGATGACGGGTCAGAGAAGACCCTGCTGCTCGCCTCCGCTGCGGCCCAGCTAGGGCTGCGGGGAAGCGAAACCCAAATGACAATTCGGACAATAAGACGAGATTTGAAGACGATAAAGGGCGAGAATGTCTCATTCTCTATCGCAGCAAGCGGCCAGCCTGAGCGACGGTACCAGATTACAGACGCTTTCACCAGCCAAGAAATAGGACTGTCGCGGTACACATACCCCGTCGCCAAGCTGATGGAGAAATATGTACATCTGCGCAAGTTACCGATCCCGCTCATAGACAATGCTATGCCGACCCTGTTGATAGGCTCCGACCATGCAGACCTCATTGTCCCGATAGACCGGGTTCATACCGGACCCCGAGGCTGTCCTGCAGCAGTCGAGACCCGTTTGGGATGGACTCTCCAAGGCCCGCTCGCCAAATCTCTCAACCGAAGTACAGCCACTAGATGTCTCCACTCCCGAGTCACAGAGGGAGAAACCGCACTCCTGCAACACGTAGAGCGGTTATGGACCTTGGAACAAATGCCCTTTAAGAACGGAAAGAAAGACATTCGCTCTAAAGATGACATTTACGCCATTCACCTCCTCGAGACAGGGACCAAGAGAGTCCCGGTCAACGGCGTGTTGAGATACGCCACGCCACTCCTGCGGCGAGAAGGAATGCCTACTTTCCACGCCAAGACAGACGCCACAGAACGGTACCTGCTGAACACGGAGCGGCGCTTAGCCAAGAACCCCGCCCAAGAGAGTGTATACCGCGCTGAGATTGAGAAGCTCATCACAGCGGGACACGTCACAAAGATGGACATTAAAGAGGCTGACCAGACCACTGAATCGTGGTACGTGCCTCACCACAAGGTCCATCACAACGGTAAAGACCGCATAGTATTTAACTGCAGCTACCAGCTCGGATCCCAAAATCTGAATAAAGAGTTACTGCCCGGTCCCACACTCGGCCCCTCCCTACTCGGCGTTCTACTCCGCTTCCGCCAGGAAAAGGTGGCCATCAGCGGGGACATTAAAGGAATGTTCCTGCAGGTGAGATTAGTAGAGGAGGACAAGCCCCTGTTACGGTTCCTATGGAGAGAGAAGCCAGGAGATGAGCACCCAGCCATCTACCAATGGGAAGTCCTCCCCTTCGGAACGACGTGCAGCCCCTGCTGTGCTACATTTGCACTACAGAAACATGTAGCAGAGGACCCAGCAGCGGACGAAGAGGTCCGACACAGCGTAAAGAACAGCTTCTACGTAGACAACTGTCTACAAAGCCTTTCAACCCAGGAAGAAGCCGAGGCTCTCCTGATTAAACTCCGCGCCTCATTGATCAAAGGCGGCTTTGATCTCAGGCAGTGGGCCAGCAGCGATCCGCAAGTACTGCGCAGCCTCTCCTCCGAGGACAAGGCAGCCAGCAGCGAGACCTGGATGGCTACAATCCCGGGAGAAGCCCAGGAGATGACCCTGGGATTGGTGTGGCGATTCAAAACAGATTCGCTTCACTACAGACACAAGCCCCTGACTACGGAGCAGGGAAGGCCGGCGGCGGCGCCGACCACCAGACGGAGTGTGTACACAACACTCGCCCGACAATATGACCCGCTAGGATGTATTCTACCGTACACCACCAGGGCAAAAATGATTGTACGAGCATTGTGGGACAAGGACCAGGGCTGGGACGACCCCATTCCCTTGCACCTTGCATCCACCTGGAGAGAGTGGGAGATGGAGCTCCACTCACTCCCAGGCGTTAATATGCGCCGAAGCTACTTCCCACCCACGGTGAGGCCAGAGACATGTAAAATGGACTTACACGTCTTCAGTGACGCCTCAGTGGTCGCATACGGATCAGTAGCCTACTTGCGGGCCCAAGAAAGGGGGGGAGAGATCTACACAGCATTTGTCCTCGCCCGCTCGAGAATAGCCCCACGCAAGCAACAATCTATCCCACGTCTAGAGCTCTGCGCAGCCATAGCCGGAGCGCACCTAGCCATGCTCATCCAACGTGAGCTCACCATACCGGTGTCTAGAACAATCCTGTGGTCAGATTCCACGACAGTACTCGCCTGGATCAAATCGGACTCATGCAAGTACAAAGTCTTCGTGGGAGTCAGAGTCACCGAGATTCAAGACTTAACCGAAGAGTTAACCGGAGAAACAGAGTGGCGCTACGTTGATACAAAACAGAACCCAGCTGACGTCATCACCCGGGGAATGCCCCTAGATGACCTCACCCGTCACAATGCTTACAGTGACGGCCCCGCATTCCTAAGACTCCCGGAAGGACAGTGGCCCATACCTATCCCGAGGGAAGCAAGTCCAGAGGAGGTGGAAAATAAGAAGTCTGTGTTCTGTGGATTGAGCACCGTAGCCTCCACCGACCCTAACATAGACGATTGCACGTCCATAGAGAGTGCACAACAAAGGACATTCCTGCGGCACCACCCGGAGTGTAAGTCCCCCGCTGAAATGTCAGCAGCTAACTACGAGGAAGCAGAATTGCTTCTACTGCAGCGAGCCCAGAGAGACTCGTTCCCCGATGAATTGGCCTGTCTACAGGGAGGAAAGCCCGTCCCATCCGACAGCAGATTAATTCATCTGGCCCCCGAGAGCGACGCTCATACCCTCATCAGAGTGGGTGGTCGCCTATGCAGAGCCCCCAATCTACCGGATGACATTAAATACCCGATCGTATTGAACAGCCGACACAAGGTCACAGAGCTGATTATAAAGAAATACGATGAGGATGTACATCACGCAGGAGCAGAAAGAGTCTTCGCGGAAATCAGACGTCGTTACTGGATCCTACAAGGAAGAGAGGCGGTACGACGCTTCCAGCGAACATGTCTAGACTGCCGCAAGTGGCGCGCGCAGCCCAGCATACCAAGGATGGCTGACCTTCCTCCATGTCGCCTCCGAATCGGTGACAAGCCATTCCACTCAACGGGTATGGACTGCTTTGGCCCGCTGCACATAAAGAAAGGAAGAGGAACCGAGAAGCGGTGGGGTATTGTATTCAAATGCATGACCACCAGAGCGATACACATCGAGCTTCTCCCGACCATGAGCACAGACTCATTCCTTATGGCCTTCCGTAGATTCACATCACGGAAAGGAAGACCGTCTACCCTATTGTCCGATCATGGGACAAACTTCAAAGGCGGCGAAAGAGAACTGAGAGAGAGCTTCCAAGCTATGGGCCCAGAACTTAAGACCCACCTCGCTCCAGCACAGGTTGATTTCCAATTCAACCCCCCAAACGCACCCCACTTCGGTGGCACTTGGGAACGAGAAGTGCGCTCCATAAAGACAGCCCTGTACGCAGTACTTGGGGCCCAGACTGTGGCGGAAGAAGTCCTAATGACAGTCCTCACGGAGATTGAGGGAGTACTTAACTCGAAGCCCCTCGGATATGTCTCCAGTGATGTGGCGGATATCGACCCAGTTACCCCCAACACACTCCTGATGGGGCGGCTAGATCCTGCATTACCCCAGACAATGTACCGGCCTGAAGAAGCGAACGGCCGACGAATGTGGAGGTACAGCCAAGTATTAGCCGACAAGTTTTGGAGCAGTTTCCTACTGCACTACCTACCGTCTCTACAGACCCGCCAGAAGTGGGTAAAGGAGAGAGACAATTTGACAGAAGGAACAGTTGTCATGATTATTGATCAATCACTGCCCAGAGCTATGTGGCCGGCCGGCCGCGTAAGCAAAGTGATCACCGGTGCCGACGGCAAGGTCCGAGCAGCTGAAGTGCTTGTCCAGGGTCGCACTTACACCCGTCCCGTGGCGAGGCTCATAGAACTGCCCCGACTCCCAGACACAATCGATGATGACCATGACCCTATAACCCTATGACTTTGTGAAGTTGACTGACCCCTACAGCAAACCCTTATGTGTAAATAGACAACGCGATTAATCTGTCTCTGCTTAACTGATTAGGTCTGGGACCAATCAGGGGGTGGCTGTTGTGAAGGGCCAGATTAAACCGAATATATATATTTATTTATATATATATATTTAATTGTATTTGTATATTCTCTAATATTCCCTGATATCCCTTGTATATTCCTTGTACAATATGCATTGAATATCCATTCTAGCCTACTGAACATCCCATAATAGTCTCCATTCTACTATTGGTCGAGACCTTGGTGCCAGGCTGCCATACCCCCCAGACCCAGTTCAAACGTACCGCTCAACATGTACGAACAAGTCCTAGTTCCGCGTAGGAATCTGGCTACCGCACCACTAATGGGACTATTTGTTCATAGTGCGTATATATACTGCGCTACTAAAGTAGGACTTCCTTTTCAGTCCAGTTTCTTACCCTCCAATAGAGTGACAGACGTAAAGCCTCCCCGCGACGCCACGTGTGGGAGTAAGGCCAAGTTCGGCCTACCATCGGTATTGAGACATCGTGTATATTAATATTTGAATAGTCATATTTGGCACTATATCGTCGAGTTGGACGTAGTCTATTAAGCTAATAATAGTCTGTTAATATATAGTGCTTCGTGCGGTGAGAATACTACCGTAGTCAGCACCCCATCGTTTCGGGCAGAAAACTGGCTGCTTATCCAGGCTGATCGACCCCATGTGAGATTGCACCCGAGGAGCCCCAGAGCCGACGAGCGAGTGGACCTGTATACCGGATTATTCTACCGACGACAGCCCGCCTTCCCAGGCACGGATTATGCTTTGTATACGTTGATTATTCCATGGATAAAGACCCCCGACACAGCCGTGTGTTGGAACCCCCCCCCCTGGAGAGGACGCAAGGTGAGGAGACGCTCTGCAAGACGAGGTCGCTTCACATCTCTCCTCCGTGGACCGGAGGACGCCGGCCCACAAAGAGTCCATCTGCTTTCATCTGCGGTCCAAGGATCGCCGGCGCATTGAACGGCACTACAGTGGGTTCACCTGGGATACCCTTGGCCGGATGAGGCAGCCGGACTCTACCCCCCCCCCCCTTCCTACTCCTGTCGGCTTACAAGCGACCGGATTAACCCCCCCTAGTGTATCCAGTCTATAATCATTAAAGTATCATTGCTGTTATTCCTTAAACTATTCCAGGTCGTATATGTACCACCTGCGCCTTCAGAGATTGGACATTCTCTATTGATATACCGACGAATACTCTTGCCATAAAAGCGCATACTAATTCCCATTCATAAATGTGATTGATTTGATTAAGTGCTTGCTCTACACACCATCGCTGTGTAGAAATAAAGACCTATTTCTAATTCGTACATTTGTGTTGGATCCGTTTCATCTACGTGACAGTGTTCATCATAATATATTTATGCCGAGTACTGGGTGGCCGAATATTAAGTACAAAGGTAGTGGTAGTAAGTATCATATCTAGTAATACAGTCAGGGAATTGTACCCCTCAGTTACAGTGTCATTTTGATTTATTGTCGGTCAGCTGAGCCGATCGACGTTCTGAAGGATTATCTGAACTTCAGATTCTGAAGTGCCTATTTATGTGCAATACACACACACACACACACACACAACAGTGGGTTTCCAGGTGTCCATTTTAACTATGCAAGGCCCCCCAGCAACACACACATACAAACACATACTCCCCCCCCCCCCGCACGCACGCACGCACGCACGCACACACACACACACGCACACGCACACACACACACACACTCTGAACAGAGTTCCAGTCACAAGCATGGCATTTCCCCCAAACTACCCTCATCAGCAACACCTGGTCTCATCAGAATCTCTCACTTCCCAGCAGTGCTCTATAGAGTGTGATTGTGCTTGTGTGTCTGTGTTGGTTACGGCCATGTGTGTGTGTGTGTGTTTGTTTGTTTGTCTGTTTCTCTGTCCTCGAGTCATGAACTAGACCTGCATGTATTTGCATTAATGAGGCATCTTAACCTGTAACAGTGTGGTGCAGCAGTGGTGATTCATCCATGAGTGGGACTCTTGTTTCCTGATGAATCTTTTAATCAGCTCCTCCTCCTCCTCCTTTGCCTCCGGACTTGAATATTTGATCACTGACTCCTGTATCTCTCTCTCTCTCCCTCTTTGATCTGTTTATCTCTCGCTCTCTTCCTCCTTTCTTGCTTTCTCCTTCTCTCTATCTCTCTGTCTTGATATGTTTCTATCTCCCTTTCCCCCTCTTCATCTCCTTCTCTCATCTCTCTCTCCCCCTGTCTCTTTCCCTCCACCTTTGTCTCGCTCTCTCCTCTCATCTTTCTCTCTCCCCCTGTCTCTTACCCTCCACCTTTGTCTCTCTCTCTCCTCTCATCTCTCTGTCCCCCTGTCTCTTACCCTCCACCTTTGTCTCTCTCTCCTTCTCTCATCTCTCTCTCCCCCTGTCTCTTACCCTCCTCCTTTGTCTCTCTCTCCTCTCATCTCTCTCTCCCCCTGTCTCTTACCCTCCACCTTTGTCTCTCTCTCCTTCTCTCATCTCTCTCTCTCCCCCTGTATCTTACCCTCCTCCTTTGTCTCTCTCTCTCCTTCTCTCATCTCTCTCTCCCCCTGTCTCTTACCCTCCTCCTTTGTCTCTCTCTCTCTCCTCTCATCTCTCTATCCCCCTGTCTCTTACCCTCCTCCTTTGTCTCTATCTCTCTCCTTCTATCATCTCTCTCTCCCCCTGTCTCTTACCCTCCTCCTTTGTCTCTATCTCTCTCCTTCTATCATCTCTCTCTCCCCCTGTCTCTTACCCTCCTCCTTTGTCTCTATCTCTCTCCTTCTATCATCTCTCTCTCTCCCTGTCTCAACCCTATCTCTCTCTCTCTCTCTCTCTCTCTCTCTCTCTCTCTCTCTCTCTCTCTCTCTCTCTCTCTCTCTCTCTCTCTCTCTCTCTCTCTCTCTCTCTCTCTCTCTCTCTCTCTCTCTCTCTCTCTCTCTCTCTCTCTCTCCATCCAGGCCTGGGTATCGCTAGGAAGATTGAGATCACTGAGCTGCCCCAGCTGGTGGCAGCGTTCCACAGCCTGGTGGGCCTGGCTGCGGTGCTGACGTGCGTGGCGGAGTACATGATCGAGTTCCCCCACTTCGCCACCGACCCCGCCGCCAACCTCACGAAGATCATAGCCTACCTGGGCACCTTCATCGGCGGCGTGACCTTCAGCGGCTCCCTGGTGGCCTACGGCAAACTGCAAGGTGAGTCGACGTGCCTCCACCACCAGGGTCCGTAGTCATGACGACTCAGCAACTCAACAGGGCTGAGGACGTGGGATCGGCGCTCTGGGGGTGTTCTCAACCCGCTCGGATGCCTTAAAAATGTCTTACCTTGTACATGTAAACGTTTTTCTTCACAAACCACCAACGAGGAGGTCCGGTGTCTGAGAGCGACGCTGGACAGACATGCTGGTCCCTGTAGAGCTGTGGCTCAGTTCATCAGTTCAGGTGCCTTGAGATTTTACTCAAATGCCAAGAAAGTCACAGTCACACAGCATTTTCATAACTCCCATCTTGACCCACTCCCTGTAGATCCACACACCTACCCCCCCCCCCCCCACACACACACACACACACACACACAACCAACATTCATTGCTATAATTATTACTCTTATGACCCTTCCCCGGTGTTGCCCTCCACACACATGCATGCATACACGCACGCACGTGCGCACACGCACGCGCACACACGCGCACACACACACGCACGCACACACACACAGCACCCCCCCCCCCCCCAGCCATTTTCCACTTGCCCCTGAAAGCTGGAACTCATTATTCCAGGGAGTGTTCCCTTCTTCTCCTCTTTTCTCTCCTTTTCTTTCTCTTTTCATTCTCTCTTTCCTTCCCCCTCTCCCCCCACCCCCCTCTCTCTCTCTCTCTCTCGGAACCTGGGGGAACCTTTTGCTGATCGCAGAAATTACAACTGGCCCGTTCTCATCTGGAGCCCCAACCAACTTGCTCTCTCGTATATATATATATATATATATATATATATATATATATATTTTTTTTTTTAATTCTTTTTTTGTGAGTTGTTTTTAGTCACATCTCTTGGGACGGCTTGCTATACACCACTTGAAAATTAAACAAGGTGATGAAACATTCAAACGTGTCTATATCTTTGGATAGCAATTTTTCTCCCATCCCAAGTTCTCCTCGCCAATTCTCCCTTCAATTCTCCCCTCCCCTGTCTTGAACGTTGCTAGACTATGCCTCCCACTGGTCGGCTGCAGTGAGAACCAAGCCTTGCATCACGTGTCCCCTCCGGTACACGAGGAGGCAGCCGTTGCATCTTTTCACCTGTACAGCGCGATCTCTCAGTGGCGAGTAGTAACGCGTGTGAGGCTCACGCTGCCCCCGTTACTGCCTGATTCTGCTGTACAGGCGCACCAACCGACCTGTAGGAGTCGCTGTCCACAACGTCCAATCCCCACCCACCAGCTTTCCCACCCCTAACACAAAGTTTGCCCGAGGTAAGCGACAGTTGTGATTGGAGGATCAAGAAAAGAGGGCAGGGTTTGAGATAGGTCTATTGTATTAGTATGAACGACCAGCCAAGCTGGTAGCAACGCAGAGAGCTGGGCTCGAACCCAGCATCTCCTGCGTTAGTGGCGAGCACCTTTCCCACTGCGCCACTTAGCCGCCCCAAGGGGGGGGGGGGGTTATTGACTTGATCAGGGTTTCCGTTGCCGGCCTCAGTGTCCGGTAGATTTCAATCTACCGGTCAAATGAGAGACATTCCGGTCAGAGTTTATTGAGCTAAAAAACAATTGATAGGCAAAAGAATGACAACAAAACAAAATAATGACATCATCAAGGCATGTAGATTTATAATATTTTTACTTAAAACTAGGCTACTTTTGCGTATAAAGTCATTATATTCCAAATAAAATAAGTCCCGAGACTCGTGCTGCTGCCGACTTTAAATCAAATAGGTGTCTGTGGGCAGTCGCCCGACATTAATAAACAACAGTCTGTTATAATCACATTTTTATGAGCTATCGAATTCTGTTATATTGGACATTTGTATTAATTATATCAAGCGAAGAACTGAGAAATTTGGCAGAGAGAGACGGCAACATTATCGTGGGTCTGCGTGACGACTCTCTCTCTCTCCACCTCCCAATGACTTATTTGCGAGAGTATGGCGCTGCAGAGCAGCAGATTCAGCTGTTATTGGCTCTTTTCTGGGAACCGCACAACAGCGCCCCCCACCCAACATTGAATTGAAAATGGCTGAATTGGAGTACTGCTGGAGTACTGCATTGTGCTGCTGTTGCTCCGGCTCTGCAGCTTCACATGCATTCGCACACCCAGCACTAAGCTCTCGCTGACAACGTCGTTGTCATTATTAGAAGCAACGATGAAACAAATCATGTAATGATTGTTTCGTTCATCGCATAGGCTATTTAATTTTAGCCTATTTTAATACAATTCAAATAATCAAATTGTGCTTAGACTCAGGGAATTATTTTCACCGGACATTAAGACCGGAGAGATTAAATATGTCGGACTTCAACAGATTTTGCCGGTCAAATACCGGTAATTACCGGCTAACGGAAACGCTGGACTTGATTGTCAATGTCAACACACTGTTAAAAAAAACACACAAGACAAGAGTTTGTTGGGTTCACTGGATTCGCTGAAGGCAGATTGTAAAGCCCGGAGCGACTTTAGTTGAGCTCTGTGCTGATTCGTGACTTTAGCCGAACTCTGTGCTGATTCGTGACTTTAGGCATGTGTTCACATTCATGACTGGCTGCTCCGTTGGTGCAGTTAGAGCTGGGGGTATAAGGTTGGTGCAGTTAGAGCTGGGGCGTATAAGGTTGGTGCAGTTAGAGCTGGGGGGTATAAGGTTGGTGCAGTTAGAGCTGGGGGGTATAAGGTTGGTGCAGTTAGAACTAGGGGGTATAAGGTTGGTGCAGTTAGAGCTGGGGGTATAAGGTTGGTGCAGTTAGAGCTGGGGGGTATAAGGTTGGTGCAGTTGGAGCTGGGGGGTATAAGGTTGGTGCAGTTAGAACTAGGGGGTATAAGGTTGGTGCAGTTAGAGCTGGGGGGTATAAGGTTGGTGCAGTTAGAACTAGGGGGTATAAGGTTGGTGCAGTTAGAGCTGGGGGGTATAAGGTTGGTGCAGTTAGAGCTGGGGGGTATAAGGTTGGTGCAGTTAGAACTAGGGGGTATACGGTTGGTGCAGTTAGGGCTGGGGGGTATACGGTTGGTGCAGTTAGAGCTGGGGGGTATAAGGTTGGTGCAGTTAGGGCTGGGGGGTATAAGGTTGGTGCAGTTAAGAGCTGGGGGGTATAAGGTTTGTGCAGTTAGGGCTGGGGGGTATAAGGTTGGTGCAGTTAGAGCTGGGGGGTATAAGGTTGGTGCAGTTAGAGCTGGGGGGTATAAGGTTGGTACAGTTAGGGCTGGGGGGTATAAGGTTGGTACAGTTAGAGCTGGGGGTATAAGGTTGGTGCAGTTAGAGCTGGGGGGTATAAGGTTGGTGCAGTTAGAGCTGGGGGGTATAAGGTTGGTACAGTTAGGGCTGGGGGGTATAAGGTTGGTGCAGTTAAGAGCTGGGGGGTATAAGGTTGGTGCAGTTAGGGCTGGGGGGTATAAGGTTGGTGCAGTTAGAGCTGGGGGGTATAAGGTTGGTGCAGTTAGAGCTGGGGGTATAAGGTTGGTGCAGTTAGAGCTGGGGGGTATAAGGTTGGTGCAGTTAGAGCTGGGGGTATAAGGTTGGTGCAGTTAGAGCTGGGGGGTATAAGGTTGGTGCAGTTAAGAGCTGGGGGGTATAAGGTTGGTGCAGTTAGAGCTGGGGGGTATAAGGTTGGTGCAGTTAGAACTAGGGGGTATAAGGTTGGTGCAGTTAGAGCTGGGGGGTATAAGGTTGGTGCAGTTAGAGCTGGGGGGTATAAGGTTGGTGCAGTTAGAGCTGGGGGGTATAAGGTTGGTGCAGTTAGAGCTGGGGGTATAAGGTTGGTGCAGTTAGAGCTGGGGGGTATAAGGTTGGTGCAGTTAGAGCTGGGGGTATAAGGTTGGTGCAGTTAGAGCTGGGGGGTATAAGGTTGGTGCAGTTAGAGCTGGGGGTATAAGGTTGGTGCAGTTAAGAGCTGGGGGGTATAAGGTTGGTGCAGTTAAGAGCTGGGGGGTATAAGGTTGGTGCAGTTAAGAGCTGGGGGGTATAAGGTTGGTACAGTTAGGGCTGGGGGGTATAAGGTTGGTGCAGTTAAGAGCTGGGGGGTATAAGGTTGGTACAGTTAGGGCTGGGGGGTATAAACTGGATTCTGAAGCAACACCTATACAAATCGTAAAATTATTCATGCATTTAATTTTTTAAGTGAATCTTAACATTTTTCCTTGCCGCTCTATTATAAAGATTTGTGGATACACATTTGATTAAAATATACCATTTTCAATGAAAAGGCACCATGATAATTGTATGACAAAAAGAAAAACAAGACCCAAAAGAAAATAATGTCAAACCACATTGTAATTTGCAAACATCTAAAATAAGACAAATATAGTTATAATAATAATAATGGCATGGCTTTATATATAGCGCGTGTTAGGATATTTTGATATTGTCTCCAGCCAGAGCATCCTCTCACTGCTCTTCATGTATGAGCTGGGGGGTATACGGTTGGTGCAGTTAGAGCTGGGGGGTATAAGGTTGGTGCAGTTAGGACGTTTGAATTGGCACGTCGTGAGATGGAGGTGCGTTTGATTTGTATCACGGGGCAGAATTGAGGCTAGGAGAGGCAGCACATGTATTGATGAGTGAAGTCAGTCTGGGGGCAGATGAAAATGGCAGGTATTTGGTCCGCAGGCCTCGAGTTTGACACAGGTGATTTACATTTTTTATTTTTTTTACAATGGCTTTACTGTCAATACATGTAGACTTTACGTCAGGGCAGGACTATTGGAGCCACTCCACAACTCCATTGGTGGTTGTACAATGTTGATTATATATACAGTACATAACATACAACATACATAATGTTGATGTGTTGATATATATATTATATATCGGTCAAATACAAACAAGGAGGAGAAATCCTCCTCTCAATCTCTCTTCCGTCCCTCCCTCCCTCCCTCCCTCCCTCCCTCCCTCCCTCCCTCCCTCCCTCCCTCCCTCCCTCCCTCCATTGTTCTCTCTTCTCCAGGTTCTCTCTTCTCCAGGTATCTTAAACAGGTCTATTGGCAGCTGGTGTTGAGAAGCATTGAAATGACTTCATTGCTGACCTAATGGCCTACTTCTCTCTCCATCTGTCTCTCTCATCCCCCCCCAGGTGTCCTGAGCAGAGCTGACCAGTGCCTGGTCGTCATGCTCTGAATGACTGCTGGCCTGTTGGCGGCTGATGTATTAAGTTATTTTGTTAGGGCTGTCCTCCACTAAAGAAATGCTTACTCTACGAACCAATTAGTTGATTTGTTGGACAAATCCGGCAAAAGCACCTCTTTTAAAGGGAACACACTGTATTGGGAAAATGGCATTTCCCTGTGTTTTGCATTGTTTTTTACAGAATGATGGGTTGTCCCAACACTGACAAAATGTTACATTTACATTTAGTAATTTAGCTGATGCTTTCATCCAAAGCGACCTACTAATTGTGAATTGTGAATAAGTTGATGCTGCTAGAATGCTGTGTTGGGTTTAGCAAAAACCTTAAAAGTCATGTTTAGGGGACCTCAAAGACCTATATTAACTTGTTGAAAAGGACTAAAATATGTCCCCTTTAAAGGCACTATTGGGAGGATTTTAACATCAATATATCATTATTGTAAATTCAGTACTATCCATACCTTGTCAGGATTACCGCGGAATTATGTTGAGACCGATGAGAATGAATGACAACGGAGCAGATAGCGAGGAGTCTATTGATATACTCTATTTTGTATGGATATTGTATTTATTTGGTATGGATATTGTATTTATTTGGTATGGATATTGTATTTATTTGGTATGGATATTGTATTTATTTGGTATGGATATTGTATTTATTTGATATGGATATTGTATTTATTTTGTATGGATATTGTATTTATTTGGATATTGTATTTATTTTGCATGGATATTGTATTTATTTGGTATGGATATTGTATTTATTTGGTATGGATATTGTATGCCACCGGGTCGGATCCACAGGAATTCTGCTGAAGGCATTCTGTCACATAGGGAGCCTTTCCAAAGAAAACATGCTTTAGTAACAAAAACAACCCCACGTTCACGGTTAGCCAGGGCTGTTCACCCTCTCCTCTCGTCATCAAAACAACCCCACGTTCACGGTTAGCCAGGGCTGTTCACCCTCTCCTCTCGTCATCAAAACAACCCCACGTGCACGGTTAGCCAGGGCTGTTCACCCTCTCCTCTCGTCATCAAAACAACCCCACGTGCACGGTTAGCCAGGGCTGTTCACCCTCTCCTCTCGTCATCAAAACAACCCCACGTGCACGGTTAGCCAGGGCTGTTCACCCTCTCCTCTCGTCGTCCAAACGCAAAGGAACTGCTGAATCTCCTTGCAACACGAGGCGGATTCTTCGGTTGACTTAAGACCAGACCGATTGATGATGAGAGGGCAGCCCTACCGTACATTACATTTCCTACCTCTTTCTCATCCTCATCTTCCTCCTCTTCTTTTCTCTTCTTCTCCCCTCCAGGTATCGCGGACTCCTGCTTTGTTGCTAGCTTATATTATTGGCTTAGTTTTGAACCCTTTCTCTGTCTCTTTCCCTCCCCCTCTCTCTCTCCCTCCTGTTCCATCGGCCTCCTCTCCAGGCATGCTGAACAGTTCCCCCCTGATGTTGCCCGGCCGCCATATTCTGAACGCCGGGCTGATGACCGCCAGCATCGGATGTATTGTGCCCTACATGCTGGACCCCAGTTACACCACGGGAATCACCTGCCTCGGATCAGTGTCTGCCCTCTCCGCTGTCATGGTACGACAACGCACGCGCCTGTGTGTGCACGCACATGCATGTGGAGGGCGCATATCTTTCTGTGCATTTTTAGCTACGACCAGCAGCTATAGAGGTCACAGGTTTCGCCCTAGGAGGCTGAAATTGGGCATGGAGGTCAAGTGTGTGTTTGTGTGTTCATGCCAATGTATGGGGGGTATGAGAGAGAGTCCACCAGTTTATGGGTGAGTGTTACAAATGTTCTTGTGTGTCCCAGGGTAGCTATAAAAAGATTAGCTTGCTGTTAACTATGCTCCAACA
The DNA here is from genome assembly GCF_963971535.1 of Notolepis coatsorum. Taxonomy (NCBI): domain Eukaryota; kingdom Metazoa; phylum Chordata; class Actinopteri; order Aulopiformes; family Paralepididae; genus Notolepis; species Notolepis coatsorum. Next base: position 76,248,896 of record NC_140175.1, read on the forward strand.
TAAATCACACCTTAGAAATATTATACTAGCAACGACTGCAGAAATATTACTTCAATGATTCCCTAATCTGTTGTAGTATTTGGCCCTGTGTGTGAATGTTTTTATTGGCTGTAGCACCCAGAGAGTTCATCTCTCTCTCTCTGTTACTATACAAAATAAACCTACTCATTGATCAGCCGCCCACAGTGGTGGGTCCATTCAAAATGTACCAGCCAAATAAATTCCTTAGCTGCCAAAGTAGTTTTGTTTTGAATCGTAAAGGCTGATTGTAGGCAGACTGTCTTCCTGGCTGTTTTTACAGAAGTCTGTTCACTTATGGAAATATTTCCTGTCCGATTTCTCCATTCACTTCCATAGTTAGTGACGTTGGATGTGAAAACGTCACTGAAGGGGAGCTCCAGTAGCTCACCACGTACCGCGAGTGCTATTTCAGCGCCGTGGACAACCGTGCTCGTCACGGATCTGGGGCTGAGCGAGTTCGAATCCCGGACTGCAGCCGTGCCTTTCCCAGAGTGTCCTCCCCCCCATCTGAACCCTTTCAGCCTGCTTCTGTCGGTCGAACTTGACCAAGTATAAATGCGATAAACGTATAAAAGAGCCAGGGAAATGGCCAAAGTTTAAAAAAAAAGAAAACGTCACTGAAATGTCACCTTATAGTGACATAGTCTCACATAGAAAGACCTCTCCACACTACGGTAAAGGTCTGGCAGAAGTCATTATGATTGTGCATTGGCTGGAAAACAACATTCGGAATTGTCAGAATTGTCAAGGGCGGTCGTAAACTGCGCCAAGCTCACTGGTGCCCTTTGCAATTCCCGAATTTCCCCAAGGGGATCAATATATGATCTTATCTTGTGGGCGGAAAGCGATCAGCAAACATGAGAGAACCTTTTTACATAGCAAACTTTCTTTCTTTGAATACCTTTAAAACAATCCACAGAATGGACCAAGCAGGATTGCCTTAGTGCAAAAATCTTTGTCCTAGTCGTCCATCCGAGGCATATAGCTCTCTAGCTGGAGCGCTTGTTGTCATTGTGCATACAGCAAGGACGGAAACTAGCCGGCCAACGAGAGACTTGTGCACTCGGTCTATATTCTTCCATTCAGACTAATGGTAACACTTCATATCCGATACTGTGTGAGTATTCTGATGGCTCCACTGTGCACCTAACATCATTAAGTCCCATTCATATGTATCGAGGGGCATTTGGTCTCTGCTTTGGTAAATGGTGCATTCATATAGTGCTTTTATCCAAAGCGCTTTAAAAAAGAAAATCCTCACATTTTACCCATTCACTCACACATTCACGGCGGAGGCGACCATGCAAGGTGCCAACCTGCTCATCGAGAGCAATTATGTGTTATGTGTCTTGCTCAAGGACACTTCGACATGCTGCCCGGGAGGAGCGGGAATTGAACCAGGAACCTCCGGATTACCAGATAACTGCACTACCTCCACTGTTGCCCCTGCTTTGTTTTATTATATTTATTATATTAACTATGACAACTTTATTTGTATGTTAATTTATCCACTTAGCTTTGCTCCCCTAAAATGGGGAAGGGGGGGGGGGGGGGGTCTATAAACTGGCTACAAGAAAGGATGAAAAATAATTAAATTGATTGATTGATTGATTGATTGAAAACGTTATTAACAGATTGCAGAATGGGTACAGTACAGTACAGTTCAATACATACAATTGTTAAGGGGATGCAGACCAGAGAAAGACTTTCGTCTTGTTTACATCAGGGTCCCCCATTTTCAATTCATCATAACATATATGACACACACGACATACAGATAGATAGTACTGCTACATCTATACATTTATGACATACCAGATTTGCAAATACAGTACTGTTTGTGATACAAAAAGAGTCCAGAAAAGAGAGTATATACATTTGACGTAGAAGGAGGTTGGGTAGGTGGGGTGGGGTTGAGTGGGTGGGGGACTGTACATTGGAGGTGGTTGGGTGGGTGGGTGGGGGGGGGGTTGGGTAGGCAATCTAAAGGGATCCTCCACACACACACAAACACACTGTGTGGTTCCAGTTACCCTGTTTTCACATTTACCCTCTCCTATGTGCAGAGGGATATTACATGGGTATTTTATTTCATCGACATATCAGTTCAGCTTATTTATTAACGTGCGCAGCTTAGATGGTCCTTCTCTATAGCTGACTGCCCTTTTTAAAAGTATAGGAAAACAACCGTGTGTGTTTGCGTGCGTGTGTGTTTGCGTGTGCGCACCTACATTCATCTGTCCACATGAATCAACTAGTGTAAGGGACTTTCTTTAAGGAGATGTGATATTGTTCAAGTCTTGCCTCCCTGGTTTGTTTGATCAAGTGTATCATGACTTAATGGGAGCTATCTGGCCCTGCTTAGCCGTATCCCGCCAAGGTGTGTGTGTGTATGTGTGTGTGTGTGTGCGTGCGCATGTTTGTGTGCGCATGTTTTCCTACCGTTGTGGGGACCAAATGTCAAGTGATCCGGACCTTGGCCGGACCCCACAAGGTTAAGGAATAATTTCAGGGTTAGGTTAAGGTTAGGATAAGGGTTAGGGTTAATCATGCAGTTGTTATGGTTATGGTTAAGATTAGGGTAAGTAGAGTTAGAACATACGTCTTTGGAATGTCCCCACAACGCATGAAAACATTGATGTGTGTGTGTGTGTGTGTTTTTGTATCTATGTGTGATTGTGTGTGTGTGTACACATTACAAGCTGGACCGTAACACTACAGCATGTTGAGGTCATAAGTTTAACACACCCCAACCTTGAAACCAATCCCTCTGTGTTGTTGAGAAGTAGTCTAATCAATGCAACCGCCAGGCCCGGCGAGCTCCATCGCTCTCTGATGGAGGTCCAGCGATACCTGAACCCCACTTTAATGCTCCATTGATCTACTACCTTAATGCTGAGATTAGAGACAGACCGGGCCACGCGTCTTGGATGTTTAGCGAAGAGAAGGACTATATATATATATATATTAGGTAAATAGAAAATGAAAAGAAAGACCTTTGCACACCGAGACTGGGGAGGGAGGGAGGGAGGAGGGGGGATGAGCTGCCGAGGGGAGGGAGGGGGGGTTGGCCTGTGCCTTGACAGTGCAATATCTTTGCTTTTTTACTCGTACCTGATGAGGTAGGTACTGATACGCTGGATGCGGAGACATGTTTAATGTTATAATTGTACATGCCAACTTTACAATAATTTTTTTTTATATTTTATTTTTTTTAAGTATATGTTTCGGTAATACAATCTGCGTTTGGACACAGCAGTTTGGTGGTATAGTTACAGCGGTGGCTGTTCCATGGGTGGGGCGATTAACTGTGTCTCTATACTAAAGGGATATTAATAACACACACATTCTTAACCCTTTCACTGCCGCACGACAGCAGGTTAACCCTTTACTATCACACTAGTGTAATAGTAAAGGGTTAACGCTAGTGTGATAGTAAAGGGTTAACCTTATGTAGTGTGGTAGTGAAAGGGTTAAATTGATTGGTTTATCTCTTTGAACCCTCTGAGACCTGCTGCGTGTACCCATTTTTTTTCAGGAGTTCCAAGACGGGGATCTTTAGGGGGGGGGGGGGGGGGGGGGGGGGTCAACTAGATGCCGCCATGTTGTGCGCCATCTGAAACCTGCCAACCATGAATATTAATTTGAAATGCAGCTTAGCGCTATGTCAAGTTTAGTTTGGTCATAATATGTAATATTTGAGTGTGGCTTGTTGGGACCTTTACTAAGAAACTAATGGTTGCCATTGCTCAGTTGTGTGTAATAGATTGCTGCAGCACATTTTGGTTTGATAACGTTTGGGTGGGGGCGACAGTGGGTCTGGAGGTAGAGCAGTCGTCTGGTAATCCGGAGGTTCCTGGTTCGATTCCCGCTCCTCCCAGGCAGCGTGTCGAAGAGTCCTTGAGCAAGACACTTAACCCCTAATTGCTCCCGATGAGCAGGTTGGCACCTTGCATGGTTGCCTCCGCCGTCGGTGTGTGAATGTGTGAGTGAATGTGTAAAAATGTGAGGAACAAATTGTAAAGCGCTTTGGATAAAAGCTGTTATATAAATGCAGCCATTTACCATTTATACCATTAGTTACACAGATTTGGTGTTTTACCAATCAGTTTTTTGACTGCTAATAAAATAAATACAAATACAAATTTGATGGAAATTAGATGGCAAGCACTTTTACAGCCCACTACAACAGTCTCAGAAGAATGGTTTAATGAACGGGATGGTCGGCCTCTGATGGTTATTCAGGTCTGTTATGGTCCTCTGCCATCTGGTCAGCAAGTAGCACCGGCAGTGGACAATGATTGACCTTTCTCAAACCCGCCCTCTTTTCTTGTTCTTCCAATCACAATGGTGGCTTGCTTTTCCCTTGTCAAATGTGTCTTTCCCTTTTGTTTTTTCACGAGGGAAGCAACAGTTGTGATTGGATGATCAATAAAAGAGGGCGTGGTTTGAGATGGGTAATTTATTTGGATCATATTTGACAAGGGGTTGAAGGGTACGATGAGGAGATTGGACTCATAGAAAGAAGCTCAGGCCTGGGAGACGACAAATCCTTGCTCATGGGCACGTCGGCAGCAGTGGTTGGAAGAGAGATAGAGGGGGGTCAGTCGAACTCCTAGTCCTAGATTCCTAGTCATCTGACGTGTCGTGCGTTTCCTACCAATATGGCACAAGGCCATCAACACAGCTAATCGTTTGCCTACCAAGATGTCTGCGATGATGACGATGATTAGATTGTACTTTATTATCTTCATTATATTTGCATACAACGATATTTGGGACTCAAACTTAAGGTGCAGTAATAACATCACACAAGTAATAAAAGAGAAACATAAAATATTATACAGAAACATAAAATACTATACAGAAACATAAAATACTATACAAGAAACATAAAATACTATACAAGAAACATAAAATACTATACAGAAACATAAAATACTATACAATAAACATAAAATACCATACAATAAAACTGTTACAATACAAAATAACAATGTACAAAATAGCATTCCCAGTGTCAGACAGACAGTAGTGGGTGGGTATTGCTGATGATGACGTAATGGAATGCTGTTGAAACGGTTGTCTCTCGGTCTCCAGGGCGTGACCCTGACGGCAGCCATCGGAGGGGCCGACATGCCGGTGGTGATCACCGTGCTGAACAGCTACTCCGGCTGGGCGCTCTGCGCAGAGGGCTTCCTGCTCCACAACAACCTGCTGACCATCGTAGGGGCCCTCATCGGGTCCTCTGGAGCCATCCTCTCTTACATCATGTGTGTGGTGAGTAGTACGCAAACTGTCTGCGGGTGTAGAGTTAGTTGCCGAGGGTGGATAATATACCGTTACTCGACCTGTCCCCCTCCATAGCCTTTTCATTTGAGTGCCTCCACATGCCTACATGCTTTTGTCAAAAACGAAAGTTGTTTGTTGGACACTGAAAGGTATCTAGATCAAGATGCAGGTTTTCCTTTTTAAAGATACTGTATATTGAATTAATTTCTGCTTTATTATGCAGAACAGTATAGATTGACAGGAAACATGGAGTAGAGAGAGAAAGGGGGTGACGTCCAAAAGAGGCCCAGATTTGAACCCAGGGTATCAGCGATGACCTGGTATGTGGCCCTGTAGCTCAGTGGGTAGAGCATGGCACTAATATCAGATGAAGGCATCCACCAAATGGTATATATTATGTTATGTATGTATGTATGTGCCTTAGCTTGGTGAGCCATCAAGACACTCAATTACATTTGTATATGTAAGGGATAATGTATAGCTACGAGGTCATTGTCGCAAAATAATTGACCGACAGAGTTTAAAATACTGAGGCGCCTCGCCGAGGTGTTTTAAACGTCAGTGAAGGTCAATTATTTTGCGACAATGATCGAGTATAGCTATACATTATCCCGCTTATTACATGGCTAACTTACTAACAATATACCTAATTCATTTTACATCGACTCGCAACACTGGTTCTGGGCTTCTGGCTCCGCTCGTCGCTCCGCCCCCTGTCATCGCCGGCAGCTTCGCCGGCGGCAGCACTGATGTCAGTGGGCTTGATTGCGAACAGCTGCGCACAGCGGTCATTATTGTGGGCTTGATTGCGAACAGCTGCGCACAGCGGTCATTATTGTGTGATAATTGACCGCTGCTAGGGGTAACGGAGCGCTATTGACCAATCACAAGCAAGCATTTCGGCGAATGTGAAAACGCCATGTAATAATTCAGTATATATGGCCCCAGTAGGACGGGAATCCCCACCCTTGGCCGTGTCCATGCCATGCTCTACCCCACATGTGTGTCAAATACGATCCACCTGGCATTCTTTGCTGGCCCCCAAACTGAATTCTCTTATCATTTACATTTAGTCATTTAGCTGACGCTTTTGTCCAAAGTGACTTACAAATTGTGAACAAGAAGTCAGCAGAAGGGGTACACCTCTGGCTGCTAAGGGTAAGTTCATCAAACAGTGGCTACTCTGAGTGCATAGTATTATAGACATATTAGCATGGTAGGTAGTAATATAGGCATAGCAGCATAGTAAATAGTAGCATAGATACATTATTAGTACATAAAGTACATAATAATACAAAAATAAATGTATAAAAAAAAATGTATTCTCTATTGATTGAAGAGGTGTGTTTTTAGTGAACAGTGGAAAATAGGGCAGGTTTCAGCTTATCAATTCATTTTGGCCCATTGCCGCTCCTAGCCTCAACTCAACTGGCCTGTGATGCAAATCAAACGTACCTCGGTCTCACTGTGCGTCAATACATATGTCTTGACTTTTCAAGCAAACGCACAGAGCGTTATCTACACCTGCATCATGTTTTTACTGAATAAAAATGCATAAACTGTGGGCTTTTATGGACTATTAGAGGAGGACCTAATATTCAGCCTTCAGTTGTACCTCATGTTTTTATTTACTTTCGCTTTTAAAACCTTGACAGTCATCCGTTTTCACTCGACTCGAGTCGTGAGGTATTATTCAGTTGCATCCAATTTTACTTTATCAAGTGAATTAATGCTACTTTATCATACCTACTCCGAAATTTAAAAAAACGTGGAAAGCATTGGTTTTGTGCGAGACTGAAAGCAGAGGTGAGATATTGTGTGTGTGTGTGTGTGTGTGTGTGTGTGTGTGTGTGTGTGTGTGTGTGTGTGTGTGTGTGTGTGTGTGTGTGTATTCCACTTCATTCTCCAATTCTCTTAAAAACTCTTGTGGGTGAATAATTAATTGAAACCTAATATATGTCATTTAAATCTGTAATAAATAAATCTATAATATCCAAATATCCACAAATGCAAGACGCCTCCTTACCCACCTTAGCCTTCCTTGCATTCACCAGAGAATGAATAGAAGTGCATTTACAACAACACATTGAGCTGATATCGGCACATTTACAACAACACATTGAGCTGATATGCACATTTACAACAACACATTGAGCTGATATGCACATTTACAAGAACATATTGAGCTGATATGCACAAATTGAATAAACAGGCATTATTATCTGTATTTTTTATTTTATTTGGGTAATTGAGCTTGACACGCCTGCTCTACCCACTGAGGTGCCATAGGCTGCCTGTAGTTCCTTCTCTCTCCACAAGGAGGAACTCTTACTTTACTATAAATACTAAGGACCTGTAACAGGGTGAAGCCTCAGGTTAACGATTAGGAGAATGTCCCTTTTTTATGTCCTAACTTTGGTGTGCTGCCTTTTCAAGATATAAAGGTCGCACATTATGTATATTTTCAACTATTTTATACCACATCCTTGAATTAAATCTAATCTAAATGAAGTCTAAATCTAATTGTAATATATTTTGCTTCCCCTATATTGAAGACTCAGTAGAGCACGAGACACATTTTGTATTCATTATTTCCTTCCCTGCCTGGCTACCCAACACTAACCACTAACCAGTGTTTACAAACTGGGCAGTACGTCAGGCAGGCACTGTCCCTGGCTGCAAGAGGCAGCTAATCGATTCATCAAACACCTCGTGACATCAAGGGCAACAATCCTGAAGACTTTCAAACCCCCTCGCCAATGTCTATTCCCCCAGAGTGGCTAAATAACATTTCAGACGTGTCAAATCCATATGAAGGGGAAAACAATGTAAATGTATTAATGGAATCCATGGAGGAGCGATGGAGTTCGAAGGGAGGCAGGAAGTGGTTTAAAAGCCCTCACCGTCATCTCCCCCCCTCTCCTCCCGGCAGGCCATGAACCGCTCGCTGGCCAGCGTGATCCTGGGGGGCTACGGCACGGCCTCCACCGGCACCGGCAAGCCCATGGAGATCACCGGCACCCACACCGAGGTCAACGTGGAGCAGTCTGTGGAGATGATCAGAGACGCCCAGAACGTCATCATCGTCCCAGGTACACACCACACACACACACACATCCTCACACACACACACAAACACACACATCTGCATGCGCACACATCAGCATGCACACACATACACATCTGCACGTACACACATATACACACTAGCGATGGCCGTGAGTAATCGTAGCTATGAGAAAAACCGGAAAAAAATTAAATCGAAATAATAAAAAAATATTATGGAAACACATTTATTTATAAATTTTTTACATATTTGTTTCACATGTATGTGTAAGATTATAACTGTTTGTTGGTTTCCTTAAACATATATACGGTACGTGAATGAACAAAAATAAGTTACAAAAAAATATATATATATATATATATATATATACATTTTTTAAAGTATTTTTTCCCTTTTCAAGTAATACACGATCACTCGAGTATAGCATGCGATCAATCGATCTGGATTTTTCTTTAAAATGCCCATCCCTAATACACACACACACACCTGCCTGCACACACGTATACACACACACACACGCATCTGCATGTGCAGACATACACACACATCAGCATGCACACACACACACATCTGCACGCACACACATATACACACACACACATACTGTATACACACACACAGACACACACCCATTTGTAGACGCAGACTCATACATACGCAGACACACAGGGCTCCAAAATAACTTTTTGAAAGACATGCAAAGATAATGTGTTTTTTTTTCTACATTATCAAGACTCGGATATAGACATCATCTATGATCATATTCTGAAACTCAATCAAAATAAGAAAGAGAAATAAAGGAGTTGAACTGATGCCTTCCGAAATGGCAACGTTGAAATATCCAAATACCAGCCCTAAGTTAGTTAGACTGTGTGCTTGTTGAGAACATTTCCAATAGTGTTGGAGCCAGCTGTGTTTGTTGACAGACTTGGTTACAAGCTAACTAGCCAAATCGAAGAGATCAAACACAATAAAAATACTAATGTTGCTTGAGCAAGACC
>NC_140175.1:76258476-76268476 GCF_963971535.1 Notolepis coatsorum
GGGCTTAGCCCTGTGTTATCTCTCTAACTCAATGCTCTGTGGCTTAGCCCTGTGTTATCTCTCTAACTCAATGCTCTGTGGGCTTAGCCCTGTGTTATCTCTCTAACTCAATGCTCTGTGGGCTTAGCCCTGTGTTATCTCTCTCTAACTCAATGCTCAATGGGCATGGCATGTTTTTAAAAAAATAGTGCTGAGGTTACTGACAGACTTATTACTCGTATAGTAAATATATCAATCAAATACAGAACTTTGAGTTCCAGAAATTGATAGGATCAAAGTAACATGTGCAGGAGATGTCATTGAGTTCAGATCGAGTGTTACTTATCTTGGAATAACTGGACCAATCTCTTTTGAGGGACCTCATTGCGAAAAGGGTTCTCTCAAAGAGTGCAAACTAAAGTTCATGTATCGCAAAACTAGGGAGTTTGACACTAGAATTAAAAAGTTGCTTGTGTCTGCGCTGATACCGTGTAATTTTGATTATCGCCTGTTCAGCCTGATTTAGTGGTTTGTCAGCCAAGCTAAAACACAAGTTACAGGTAATGCAAAAATAATAGAGGCAATTAAAAATTTAAAGGCATAAAATGGAAGTGAATAGTATACAGATACCGGTCTGGTACAGATCATTAGGTAGCTTGCAGGGACTACATGTTATTGAATACAAAAGGCCCAATCTATTTCTGAAGTACAGGGGCCCACTCTGTTAAAACACTATCACCCCAATACTGGCTTTGATCACATAGTAATCTTTCGGATAAAAGGCATTTTTCCACCCGGAAACGTAATGCCGGAGCCTTTGATCTGAGGATTGAGTATGAGGGCTGACGGAACGTGACAGCTAAACATGGGTTTTACATGGCTTCTGAGGCTATAAAAAGTTGCTGTACCTGTGTAATAGCCTATTTGCCTGGAGAAAAGCTGTATTTTGAGTTACAGTATGCTGGGCTGTTAATGTTGAACTCGTTAGGGACAAACGTGAATGTGAATATACTGTTCGTACCAAACCATTGGATGATCATACGTTCCAGATTGTAGATTTAGCAGGTTTTTCTTTTTTTTAGATGGACCAGGGTTGTCAACTTTTCTGAAAATCTTGGAGTAAGATTTTTTGCGACCCGTTCAGCATCGCCACCGCATGCTGAAGACATTTATTTTCATTCACTTTTGAACAATTTACAGCCATCGTAAGCCATTGTTAAATTATCTCAATTTCTACATTAATATCTGTAACAGGCAAAGTCTATGTGCAGTGTCTCCTGTGTAAGAGCGAGTGCACCAGGTGTCTACACACATTTGGAAGACAGCACGTTTTCTTCAATGCAGTAATATCTTGAAAAGTAAACTAAATTAAATGTTTCATCTATTGGATTTGACAGTGTGAGAAACAGGAGGTGTGGTGTGAGAACGTGCGAAGGGGCATCATTTGCGTGAGTCTCGCACTTGGTGCCTGAAAGTTGGCAGCTCTGTCATAGACCCACTCACTTTAGCCACTCTGCCTCTGCATGGCACTTTGACTTAAGAGAAACTGCCCTCATGCTTCACAATTACAGTATTTACATTTTACATGGTAGCTGACCCTTGACTCTTTATCCAAAGCGACAAGTCAGCAGGATGGGTTCACCTCTGGCAGCTAAGGGTTAATGGCATTGTTCGTCAAACAGTGTCAAACTTGAGTGCTACACTCTCAGTGCATAGTAGCAGGGTTCGAGTTATCACCTGAGAGGTAGGTGATAACTCAGGTGACATGTTTTCTTCTTGACTTGTTTAAAGAAGACATGTACGGCCCATGGGGACATTAACGTGTGTTGTCTGGCCTTATAAATAAATACATTTGATTTGATTTGATTTGAGAGCTATGGGGGCCCCCTGATTTTTTTTTTATACTCTTCTTTTCCAGACATTTTGGCCGTTTTCTAAGTCATATTTAGAGGAATATCTCATTAGGATTAGAGTCTAATACTAATGAAAACTAATTAAACTGGGCCCCGTAAATGTCCAAACCCTCCCTCCCACCCCCTCCTAATGTACAGTTTTCTCCCCCTCGTAGATATTTTCTGCTAGGATCTCTGTTTAACAGTACTGTATATTTGTATATATTGTATGTCACAAATGTAACAGTACTGTATATATGTATGTCATCATGTATGTCATTAATGTCATGATATATATCTGTATATCTGTATGTTGTGTGTGTCATAAATGTCATTATGAATTGAAAATGGGGGACCCTGATGTAAACAAGACGAAAGTCTTTCTCTGGTCTGCATCCCCTTAACAATTGTGTGTATTGAGCCGTACTGTATTGTGCCCATTCTGCAATATGTTTTTTTCGATCAGCTTTTTCTCCCATTTTTCTATATTTTCTCCCATCCCAATTTCGTATCATCCAATTCAACCCTCCCCTGTCACGAACGCTGTTTCTTGCCTCCCACAAGCCGGCTGCAATGTGGACTAAGTCATACATAGCACAAGTCCCCTCCGTTACTTGAGGTAACAGCAGTCGCATCTTTTCACCTGCGCAGCTCGATCTCTCAGTGGCGAGGAGTAACGCGTGGGAGGCTCACGCTGCTCCCGACACTTCCTGATTCTACTGCGCAGGCGCACCAACCGACCTGTAGGAGTCGCTGTCCACAACGCCCGATCCCCACCCATCAGTTTCCCACCCCCTAATACGGCCAATGTGTATTAGTATGAACTGAAAGCAATGTGGAGCGCTGGGCTCGAACAGGCGAGCCCAGCGTCTCTGCATTCGTGGCGAGCGCCTTGCCCACTACGCCACGTAGCCGCCCCCATTCTGCAATATGTTACAGTTTTCAATCAATCAATTACATCACACAACAGTCTAATCATTACACTATTGTGTGATGTCATTATTCAGTCTCATTCTTAACCACCAATATTTGTTAATTTTATTACTCACCTCTGATATATAATGCCATATGTACTTATTTGCATTTAGCATCTGATCAAATAATACAACAATTTAATTTGAAAAATGAGACCACATTTATGAACTTGAATGAACATTTATTTGTTTATATTATAAATCAAAAACTAACAAAAAAATCGAATGGAAAATAACAGCATCATTTACCTCCATTTACCTTCTTGGCAAATAACCAGCTGTATTTAGTTTTCCAAAAGGTCCACTGACTCGGTCCCCAGCATTGTGGTGGTTGAGCAGCACAGGAGCAGGGCTAACACTACTAGCACTGTCAACCAGTAGCGCTGCTAGCTGCTGCGCTAACAGCATTAGTCAAAGTCTTTGACTAGTCTTTGGCAGTGGCGGCTCGTGAATTTTTCTCCAGGGGGGTCGATCGATACCAAAAATGTACATGTACCAAGGCACAATGCCACACTGCACACAAACACGCGCGTGCGCACGCATCGCGAAACCACACACTACTGTGTGCGTCAGAGAGCGTCGGTGAAACCAAAAGCATACGGATATTTAAGTAGGTACAGTTACAGTACAACTATCACCATTGCCATCAATCAATATGATCACAGAGTCCATTCCAAACACTCACACCCCGATCTCAACTCTCTCTCTCGAAAATTAACAACACGCTGTGAGAGAGAGAGAGAGAGAGAGAGAGAGAGAGAGAGAGAGAGAGAGAGAGAGAGAGAGAGCGAGAGAGAGAGAGAGAGAGAGAGAGAGAGAGAGAGACCGAATTAACTCACTGTTTACGTGGTCGAGACTGCATCCAGCTATTAGCTTGTTAGCATTGATAAAGTATATCCACTCCACTGTCCAGACTGTGTTGATGTCCATTGTCCATGCATGTCCACACTGCATCCATATATAGCTATACTACCTGGCGTTCCTATCGCCCTGCTCTAAGACAAACTCTAACCTTAACCAACTTTGAAAGAGTGCCTAAGCTTAACCGTCGAAAGAACTTGCCGTCACGCTCTAAGACAAATAGCTGCATCACAACACAACAGCTAGCATAGAGTCACTATCTACAGTACTAACCAGAAACAGGCGTTGGCCAATCAGAGAGAGCGTCTCCGCGAAATGCGGCTACGGAAAAAAACTGGAGTCGGCCAATCAGAGAGCGTCTCCGAGAAATGCGGCTACGGAAATTATAGACGCTGCTGCTTAGACCGCTTCAAAACGCGCCCGGCTTCCATCATAATACATCATATTTCAACGCACAGCGCGTTACGCACTGATTGGCTGCGACGGATACAGCGATGAAACAGTGCACTCAGAGCGCTATTGCGTCTAGCCCGAGAGAAATACGGCGAGGAGAATGCGGCTACGGTAACGGAACGTATTCTCTATCAGACAGTGAGTCACTTCCTGTTCAGGAAAACGATTATTTATATTTGATATATTTTAACGTTATATTGTGCATTGGAAACACAAACATACTTAAAATGAGTAAATATTATTCATTTTAAACATGTTTATATTATTTATAGGGCTATAAAACAAAAAACATTTTTTTTTCTTGTTCTACTCTCTTTTAACCAGGGTTAACCAGGGGGGGCGGCGCCCGAGCGCCCCTAGTGGCCAGCCGCCACTGGTCTTTGGCCTTTTTATAAAGACGAAGCTGTCCAGCCTTGTACAGCCTTGTGGCGGGTTAAGCATTTATTTTTGGCGGCACTGTTTACTTTTTACTTGAGTCGCAGTTGCAGGACATGAGGACCATGGGCACTGGGCAGCCTACTGTTTAACATTACATAACGTTAAGCTGGCTGCTTCTTCTTCACCAAATGGGTGGAGTAGCGTTAGACACGCTCATGGGCGACACATAGCGACTTGAAGGTGAAACGCAGCCTATTCCACAACATTAATTACTTGGTTATTTTAAAAACTGAAAATACAAATATTATTAACAATTTATTAGGTAACATAAATAATACTAATTCGTACATAGAAAAAAATATATATAAAAAAAAAATTGTATATAAATTTTTTGAGAGACCCCCACAGGTATTGTTGACTATGGGGGCTCAGACTCTATCTATGGGGGCTGAGCCCCCATTGGCCCCCACATAATTCGAACACTGCATATTAGCATGATAGGTAGTAGTATAAGGAGAGTAACATAGTAGATAGTAGATAGTAGTAAGGTACATAATAGTAAAGACATTACAAAGTTTATGTTTTTTCCCCTCATTTCAGATATTGATTGAAGAGGTGAGTTTTTAGTCGATGGCGTAAAATTGGGCGGGTTTCGGCTGTCCTGACTGTGGTGGGAAGTTCGTTCCACCACCGTGGAGAGAGGACAGAGAACAGCCTGCTTCGTTTCAAAGACCCCCCAGGTGCCGAATAAAAGTGTCTCTTAAGCGGACAGAAGATGCAGAGCGTAGGGATCTTGAGGATGTGTAGTTAGAGACCATTGACCCTAAGGTAGGAGGTATAGGAGGTAGGAAGGAGCCGTTATATATCGTATTAGCTTACGCTCCGCTCGTAGTGGAACATATCCCATATCCAGTCTAATACTGAATACATTTCTTCACATGTACACACCCATCCGCCTGGCCACACCCCCATCCGCTCCTCTACATAAGCGGCCATACTAACAGCTCCTTCCTTATTTTCACCACTGACAAGTGTCTGTATACACCACTTGAGTTTAGTGCCGAAATAGTTGGAAAGGAGCTACGTTGGAGAGAAGGAGCTGCATTGACATTATATCTTTGTTTTCTCTCTCACTATTTTTCGAAGAAATACAGCGATAATGTCTTCGCTACCGGAGTGTCTAGAAGATGATGATCATTCTGACTTCCACCGGCGCTTCGTATTAGGGGCTCGCGTCGCTGAGCAATCCCCGCCGGCATTACCCCCGGCTCTGCAGTTGGACACTTTGCTTGGGAGGCGCTCGGCCGTGTGAGGGCTGACGGCCTCTCTGGGGCGGGTGATGTTTTTGCGACGCGGGCGCCAGGTGTGTCGGTTGTGGGGGGAACGGCTACACAGCTTACGAAGGCCGGCTCCAGGCTGGGATCCCTTTTTCGCTGCCACTTAGCGGCGTGGAGGGGGTTCTGGTTTGATGCCCACGTTAACATTAGCTCCTCCTCAAGTAAGAGCTTTGTTTTCCTGGGACCGTGATTCCGAATCCCGGGTCTCTGGACAAACGGATACCCACTGTCGCCGTGCTGGCCCCCGATTTTCAAGATGAAAAGCACCCGGTGCGAGGGAGGTGAGCTTGGTGTTCATTATGAGAATATCTCCATGCTCAAGTTGGCTATAGTCCGCGAGGGACTTGTTGCCGGCACCGCTATGTCTGGTAAACACCGTTCTGAAGAGGGACGTGTGTTGCCTTTTTTCCCTTCTTTTCTTCGGATGAGAAGAGGAAAAGACAGCGGCTGTCTGAAGTGTTGGCCTGTATTGCTTTTCTCACGTTGTGCAGTTTTCAGTGGTAGCCGCTTAGCTTGCTTCTGCGTGAGCTAGTGGCTAGCGATAGCCGGGTTGAGCTACCTGTTAGCCAGTTAGCTCTTAGCTACGGCGTTAGCTACCGGCTTCGCTCGGCTGGGAACATTAGCTTGATGCTATCAGTTAGCCTAGAGTTAGCTGTTAGCTTGTGCTACGACCATTGGCGTAGCCGTGAGAATAGCAGGCCCTGGCACTCTGACTACGACATCATCTTTGACAGAAGATGTAGTCGGGCCTGCACCATGACCGGCTGCAGGAGGGGGGCGTCTCGCCGGAGCGAGGCTCCGGCCATTGCTTCTTTTTGCCCCACCAGCGAGAGGCCTTTCGTCAACGTGGAGACCAACCTGTGTTGCGGCCTTTCGCCCTGCGTTCCTTGGTGCAGGTAAGATGTCCATTGGACATTACCCCTCCCGAATGTTTTGTTAAATAACGATGTCTTTGTCTACAAAACATATGTTACTTCACTACATTTGGAGATACGACATGTGCTGTGTGTGAATTGTCTTGGTCGCTTTGTATAGCTTGGGTAGCGTTGGCCAAGGCTTGTGCCTTTCTCTCTACCTAGGAACAGCGTTGTTTTTTACGTGAGTAAAAATTAACTGGGTTTTTGTTGTATGATGAGAAGTTGTGTGTGTTCATGTAACGTTTAGACAACGTGGCTGAGCCCACAACTGGCTGGGTTACTGTTGTGGAAAGGTTGTTTAACACAGCAGGAGACGATATTTCCAATTGTAACAAATAGGTAATTTATTTAAGAAAAGAAGTTCTTTAACAGCAAGAGCTATGGGTCAAAGAAGATCACCACGGCTTGAACAAAAAAACACTCTCCCCTGGATCCCTTTGCCTGTCCCTAAATCCCCTCTCAGTCCTGCCCCCTCATGACAGATATCATGACGTATCACATCATGTCAGATCTGACATGACGTACATTAAGATGATACGTAGATTTAACATCGGAGAGAGAGAGAACATGAAGAGAGATAAGCAAGATATGATATCCACACACGATATGATGTAAAACATTAAGAACATCGAAGAGAGAGTGAGATGTGTGTGTGTGTGTGTGTGTTTGTGTGTGTGTGTGTATGTGTGTGTGTGTCTGTGTGTGTGTGCGTCTGTGTACAGACGTGTGTATTGTATGTGTGTATTGTGTGTGTGTGTCTGTGTGTGTGCTGTGTACAGACGTGTGTGTATTGTATGTGTGTATTGTGACACAGGGAATGTGTGTGTGTGTCGGTGTGTATGTCTGTGCGACTGTGTGTGTCTGTGTGTGTGTGTGTGTGTGTCTGTGTGACTGTGTGTGTCTGTGTGTGTGTGCTGTATCTGTGTGTGTGCTGTGTATGTGTGTAAGAGAGAAAAGACACAAGATTAGAGCACACGATATGATGTACTGAAATGTCCATCTGCTATCTTGAGGCTGTTTTAAGAACATCAGCCAGACTGTCGCCCTAGTGTCTTTGAGCCCTGCTAGTTGACCTATATTAAACTAGTCAAGACTAACCCCTTTCCTACCTCCACCCTCGTATACACATTTTCCACAACATTCCCCCATTTGGGGCTATCCCTAGTCCCACCCAAATCATATAACCAAGAAAATGTGAACGTCTAACTAAACGAGAAACCACAATTATATAATAAAAGTTTAAATGCCTAATCTAAACCAGAAACCTTACTTCATTCACTGGACCCCTAACGGACCAACAAAGGCTGACTACCGTTCTTACCAAAACACAAAACCGTTCCAAACAAGAGTAATAATAAAACATCAACAAAATACCCCAATTTATAATCCTAACCTGACAGACAAATCCCCCCAACCTCCACCGCTTACCAAATGAGCCACAGTTCCGGCCGGAAACCGCGACTCTCATCAGGGAAAGGAGAAGTTGACCGTCAGAACTAAACATAGAACATCCCTCCCAAAAAAAAAATGACATTGTCTCTTCCATAACATTGAGCCCCAGTGTCCATCGCTCAGCCCCCCTTCCATGCCCACGCCATAGTCTCCTCACCGTATTGCCAAAAGTCACATTTTGCCAATACAGCAACCACCACGCCACACCTCCAGTCCCCGTAGAAGCATGTCCCCATGCCTGGACGGGAGGCACTGGTACCGACCTCACCACGTGTCCCCCCATCTTCGACGGGAGGTGCCCATCTTGCCCACTGCGTTAGCCCCCCATTTGTCCCTCCAGTCCCCAGAACCGATCCCCAGACCACTTCTTCTCAATGCTTTGTTGTGGAAAATGTGTATACGAGGGTGGAGGTAGGAAAGGGGTTAGTCTTGACTAGTTTAATATAGGTCAACTAGCAGGGCTCAAAGACACTAGGGCGACAGTCTGGCTGATGTTCTTAAAACAGCCTCAAGATAGCAGATGGACATTTCAGTACATCATATCGTGTGCTCTAATCTTGTGTCTTTTCTCTCTTACACACATACACAGCACACACACAGACGCAGCACACACACACACAGACACACACAGTCACACAGACACACACACACACACACACAGACACACACAGTCGCACAGACATACACACCGACACACACACACATTCCCTGTGTCACAATACACACATACAATACACACACGTCTGTACACAGACGCACACACACAGACACACACACACAATACACACATACAATACACACGTCTGTACACAGACGCACACACACACAGACACACACACACATACACACACACACACACAAACACACACACACACACACACATTTCACTCTCTCTTCGATGTTCTTAATGTTTTACATCATATCGTGTGTGGATATCATATCTTGCTTATCTCTCTTCATGTTCTCTCTCTCTCCGATGTTAAATCTACGTATCATCTTAATGTACGTCATGTCAGATCTGACATGATGTGATACGTCATGATATCTGTCATGGGGGGGCAGGACTGAGAGGGGATTTAGGGACAGGCAAAGGGATCCAGGACAGAGTGTTTTTTGTTCAAGCCGTGGTGATCTTCTTTGACCCATAGCTCTTGCTGTTAAAGAACTTCTTTTCTTAAATAAATTACCTATTTGTTACAATTGGAAATATCGTCTCCTGCTGTGTTAAACAACCTTTCTACAACATTTGGTGACCCTTGACCTGTAGACCGCCCTGCCGGGCCCCCTCACACGGCCAGCTCCGGACCTCTCCCGTAGAAATTCTGCCGGTTGTCGACACCAAGGTAAGCGTTGGGCTTGTTAGTATAAATATCCGTCAGAGTTTCTGCGGGAGGGAAAAGTTGAGCTGACTGTGTTGACGAGGTCTGGGAAGGACGGCTAAAACGAACACGGTGAGGTGTTTTACACTGGGGCGACTCCTTTTTTAACAAGTGGCGGCCACTAATCAAATTTAAATTGCATGTTTTCGACCTCTGGTCAAAATTTTTCTCAATCCTCTTCAAACCTCTTCAAAAACCTCTCCCCGACCGCTTTTCACATAACTGTTCCTGTGTCCTCTGTAGATAAGACTCTCAACATGTTTTAAAACAAAAAACTGCTGAAGATAGCTCATTCTGGGCGTTCTGCCAAGAGAGATAGCTCTCTCTCTCTCTCTCTCTCTCTCTCTCAATTCAGTTCAATTCAATTCGGGTGGGCTT
>NC_140175.1:76270976-76283476 GCF_963971535.1 Notolepis coatsorum
CTAGGTTAACTGTTGTTCCTGGAGGGGTAGTTGTAGAGGAGTGGTAGTTGTAGAGTAGTAGTAGCTGAAGTACAACCACACACACACACACACAACACAATAAACACATATACACACTAAACAACGATGCATACAGCAGAGGACATACTGTTAGACCGGAACCCGCTCATACAGAACCTCATACTCAAGGTAGGTGTCCGTTGGCAGAGGCGTACAAAGGCCGGGGACACAAAATGGCCTTCCGGAGGTACTTTTGATCTCGACGTATGCGAAGAGATGAATGTAATGATTCGTAACCACAAGCCAGGCGACAACAGCAAAAAGAGGTTGAGAAAGAGGACAGAAGAGTTGGGGGTAATGAAGCTCTACGCCCAGAAGGGGAGAGCATACAGGCAGGAAGCTTTAGCGCTAAACCAGAGAGAGGCGGATATAGGGAAACCAACATCCCCACCTTATGTCACGCAATTGCCGGTGGGCACTGTGACATTAAGAGGAGAATATGAGGAGACGGAATTAGGGACCCCTGCTAGGTCAGAACACGTCACTAGGTCAGAAACCCCCGCTAGATCAGAGACCTCCCTTAGGCGAGATACCCCCCCTCCCAAACTGACCCCGCAGGACCTCTATCCGAAAAACCTGGCGGCATATGGCGAGACAGTACGTCGGAAGTTGTATGATGCAGAGGAAAAGGAGGTAGAGAACCTGGGCAGGCAGAGGGAGGGAGTCGGGAGGAAGTTAGAGGAAGAGGCCCGTCAAAATGTGGCACAGCAGACATCAGGGAAACACGGGGCGTGTGGCCACACTAAACTGTTGAATGAGGAGGAAGATGAGAATGACACAAAACCAGGACAGGAGAAAGGAAACATTACAGGAACCCTGACTTTCGCCCCTACATTCGTGGGAAGTGTGACGAGCACAGGCCAGTTTCCCCTGCTAATAAAGGGGAACGATATCTTTCACATGCCATGGTCACCTCTAGACATCGATGGTTTAATAGTAAGACTACCGGACCTTTCAGAAGGAGCCTCCAGGTGGATCACGCAGTTTGAGGAAAATACGTCATCTTTTCTGCTAGCAGTAGGTGACGTCAAATCCCTGTTGACGCGTTTGCTAGGAGTTGGTGCCTGCCGGGACATCATGGGTGACACATCGATGCGAGTGGCATGCGACACGCAGGCCCATGATGGAGACATATTCAACGCGCATAGAGCGGCGTTGTGGTACAAACTCAGGAATCAATATCCATCACGTATTAATCCGGCAAAACTGGCAGGCAACCCCATAATGGAGACGGAAGGGCCTGGCGCCTATGTGAACAAAGTACTGAAGGAGTGGAGAGGTGAGCTAGGACACAACCCAGAGATTGACCCGTTGCAGAGAGCGATGTTTAGAGAAAGTGTGATGAGAGGGCTTCCAGAGGTGGACTGGAAGACGTGGTGGGGTTAATGGACATGACTTATCCTTTGTTCTGTGCACATGTAACACATGGTGTGGAGAAGCAAAGGGCTCAGGAGCAGAAAGTCAGGGATCAGGATAGAAATGACTCAAGGAAGTTAACTCAGCAACAACTGCAGCCCCAAAGGAGGTTGCAGGCAGTAATGGTGTCATCTGCTACCTCTCCACCCATGCAGGACCAGGGACCCCCGCCTGCACCTCAGGTAGTGAGAAGCTATGGCTATAGTTCACAGAACCAGGCGTTCAGGCGGCAGGCAGGGAATGGGCAATCAGGCCCACGGTTTACACAGGGACCGGGGAACGAACAACAGTTTCCCCGTTTCCACTGTTGGAACTGCGGCATGCAGGGACACAGGGAAATGAGATGTAGGCAACCATACCGTCCCGGCTCGGAGTATGGAAGACCCGTGCGCCAGGGGGAGTCACAAGGGCCCCACGACCAGGGGGAGACAGGAGGGCCCCGAAACCAGGGGGGTAATCACTAGGGGTGCCCAGAGAATGCGACGGGGGGAAATCAAATGATTGTGGTTTCCAAGGGAGCTGAGCAAGAACCTATTCTGCAGGTCCTAGTGGAGGGCAAATTAACAGAGATGATGGCAGACACTGGAGCAGGTTTTTCCTGCATAAAGCAAAAATACGCCGCTCACTTACCCCAGTCTGGACAGTATGTTCGGACGGTCGGATTCTTGGGGAAAAACAACCGATAGCATATTACTCTAGAGCTCTTTCGCCGGTAGAGCAGGGTCTGCCACCTTGTTATCAGGCCCTGGCCGCCGCACATTTGATGTATGAGAAGGCAACGGCCGTGACAATGGGATATGACATTTGCATTTGGACACATCACAAATTGGCAAACTTGATTGAAAGAGGCAAATTTGTTCTGACCAGCCAACGGCAACAGGCTTACATGAGGCTCCTGCAGTACTCGGACGTTACGATAAAAACATGCCACGGCAGTAACCCGGCGGATCTGGTACCACTCCCGAGCGAGGGTCAACCGCATGAGTGTGAGGTGGAGGTACAGGCTTTCGTGAAACTCCGTCCTGATTTGGGAGTCGACCCGCTCGCGATAGCAGAACTCTCACTTTTTGTGGATGGGTCCTGCTATCGGGAGGGGGAAAATTTAAGGTCAGGATACGCCGTCGTACAGTGCAAACCTAACGGAGAAACACTAACAAGAAAGGCCGAACAATGCATGCAACCATGTTCGGCCCAGCTTGCAGAACTAATAGCACTAACAGAAGCATGCATAATAGCTAAAGATCGCACGGTTAACATCTTTACAGACTCTGCGTATGCGCATGGCGTATGCCACCTATTCGCGGCCATTTGGAAGGCAAGAGGCTTTAAGAAATCGGACGGCTCACCGATCCTTCACCACAAGCAGGTTGTGGCGCTTATTCAGGCTGTAAAGTTGCCCAAAAGCATTGCTATCGTAAAGTGCCAGGCACACAGAAAAGACCTGTCCTTTGTGACGACGGGAAACAACGCGGCGGACGAGGCCGCGAAGGCGGCGGCTGCGGTGCCGTCCACGGCTGTTCTGATGTTTGCGGCCGAACTGACGACTGAGGTAACTGAGGATAATTTGAGTGATCTTCAGGACTCAGCCACGCAGGCCGAGAAACAGTCGTGGACGGAGAGGGGGGCTGTAGGGGGGGCAGATGGTCTGTGGAGGAGTCATAACGGTTTGATAGTCGCCTCCATCGATCTTCTGTCCTTAGTGATACCTGAGGCTCATGGTGTTGATCACTGTGGAAGAGCAGAGACCCTGAAACGAATCACGAAAATGGGATTTTGGTCCCCAAAGCTTCAGGCACAAATTGACGTTACACTAGCCAGGTGTTTAACATGCTTACAGGGCAATGTGCGCAAAGGAGTACCGACAGTGGCGGCTTACACACCCCTCCCTGAGGGACCATTCAGACATCTGATTATGGACTATACAGACATGATAACGCCAGTGCAGGGCAAACGATACCTCCTGGTAGTAGAGGACTGCTTTAGTCGCTGGATTGAGGCCATTCTATCTAAACACAAGAACGCGGACACAGTGATCAAGTTCCTGTGTCGCGAGGTCATTCCGAGATTTGGAATTCCCACGATATTACAAAGCGATAATGGCCGCGAGTTCATCGACAAGGTGGTTAAAGGGCTGATGCAGAAATTAGGTATAAGACAGCGCCTTTCCTGTGTCTATAGTCCCGGGTCGCAGGGGAAGGTGGAAAGGGCCAATCTGGTCATTAAAAACAAACTGTTGAAAATCTGTATGCAAACTAAGCTTAACTGGATTGATGCTTTGCCACTTGCTCTGATGGCTATTAGAAGCAGCGTAAACCGCCAAACACAGCTAACACCGCATGAAATGCTTACAGGCCGCAGCATGCCAGCACCGCCATTTAGACACCTGGCTAGGGGCCCGGCATTAGATATTTTTGAGCAAGATCTGGAAAAATATCTTCAGCAAGTGACTAAAATACATGAAGCTGTGTTTCGACAGGAGCAGAGAAAGGAGAGAAAGGGGGAAAAGGAGGCGGAGAAGGAAGCCACCAAACCGAGACTGATCCCTGGGGACTTGGTCTTCATAAAGGTCCACAAGAGAAAGTGGTCATCACCCCGGAGAGAGGGCCCGTACGAGGTGATCCGATCGACTGGAACGGCAGTCCAAGTCAAAGGATCAGCGACCTGGTTCCACTTCAATCACTGCATAAAGGCCAGCGGCGATCTCTTGGGGGATACAATCGATCGCAGTTATGCAGAACCCGACATGGAGGGTCCGAGACGGCAACTGGAAGGTGCAGTGCCTGCTGATGCTCCCGCAGATGTTGGCAGCAGTGTGCGGACGGTCGGCCGGGCACAACGACGTCATTAAGAACCGTCACGGTCGACCCGTCCTTGAGGATGACGGGTTTGAGTGGGTAGGAGTCCCACGGGGTCCCGCTCAGGCTCAAGTACCAGCAGACTTTCATGACCAGGCTCAGAATCAGGCGCCCCCTTTTCCCTCCATCGAGGAAGGGGGGGAGAAGAAAAGACTACAACCAAACGGGGTGTTTCCCGTAGGACCGCAAGGGCATGTTTTTGATTTTGACCATTCCCCCGTTACAGGCGGGGATACTTACCATTATACTAACGAGCATCGGGTAGTGGGGGTAGATAGGAGAGTTGAGCCTGTCCCGAACCAATCACAGGGGACAGGGGTGAGGGGAAAAAGGGAGGTCAAGGACACTGAGTCGGAAGAGGTGGGGGGACAGGATATGTTCCAGAGGACAGCCGGAACGTTGAGGGACTCAGTGGGCTCACTCTGGGCCAGGTTGAGGGGTTTGCTTCCTTCCGGGGAACAAGATGGGGGCGACTATGACTATGACGAGGAAGACCCGGAGGCTGACCCGATGTATAGGGCGGCTTTAGGGAATGAGTGGTTTAAGTGGGTCCAGTACACGAGCGCGCAGAATCAGATAGAGGATTGTTATGTCTGCTCCAAGGCACGTCCGGATAGGCTGCTGGTGAAGGGCACGAAGTTCAGTTGGGCTCAGTGTGACAGGGACGCAGAGGCATGGGAGGGGCCCCATAATAGTCGCCCTTGGTGCGAGGCAGAGTGTTTGGGGTTTCTCGGCTCTAGTCGTTTTAAGGCGGCAGGAAACGTCACGGATTTCAAGGATGTCACTATGCGGGAACGGTGTAGGAAATTGGATGTACGTGTGCAGGGGGTAGCGACGGGGTTGCCAATACCCAGAGGTGTCAAACTATGGCTGACCAAGGATTTCGAGTGCTTGCAAAAGGAGGGGACCCGGGATGTAGGGGAGGTGGCAGAGGGGCGGTGCACTACTATTTGGAGCATCACGACTAACTGTACGAAAGAAGGAAAGTGTGGACACGGGGTCGTGTTAAAGGGAGTGGATACCAACCCACGGCCTGTAGCTTGCCCTTTTCATGTCCAGGATATGGCACTGGCGGACCAATACTGGCTCTGCGGCGGTAGGAGGTTGAGGAATACACTTCCTTTAGATTGGTCAGGTAGATGTGCCCGGGTTCAGGCGATCATGCCAATGGTGGTCCTACCATTATCAGTGACGGAAGGACCTTCTGAGTCTCCTATCTCTCGAACGAAGCGTAGCTACAAGGCAGACCCAAGGGTGTATCTGGACAGCATAGGACAGCCAAGGGGCATTCCAGCCGAGTTCATGGCTAAGAATGAGATTGCGGCAGGGTTTGAGTCTATTCTGCCATGGATATCGGTCAATAAGAACACCGGGTGGATCAACTATTTGTTTTACAATCAACAGCGGTATCTCAATTACACCGAGGAGGCGTTGGATGCAATGGGGGACCAGATGCACGCGACCAGTACGGTGGCGTGGCAGAATAGACAGGCTCTGAACTGGTTAATGGCGGAGAAGGGTGGAGTCTGTTCCATGTTTGGACAGTACTGCTGCACATTCATTCCGACGAATGTGGGGCCAGGGGGAAAGTTCTCCGAGGCCATGGCTAAGCTGAAGGATTTGAGGGAGGAGTTGAGGGGGAATTCTGGCCGGAATGAAGAATGGTGGGGGAGTGGGGTGTTGGAAAGATTGGGACAGTGGGGAAGCATAGTGATGCAGACGGGGATATCCATCGGGGTGGCAGGGTTGATATTGGTTCTCCTTTTCTGTTGTGGTATGCCTCTCTTGGGTAGGCTGGTAACTTCACACGTAACGAGCCAAATGCTGATGGTGGGACAGAAAGAGATTGAGCCACAAATCGGGCCATATCCTCAGCTTTATGCTGCCTTAGAGGGAGACGAGGGGATAGAGGATTAGGGGTATGGTGAGGTAGGGACATTTTCTTTTTGTTGGTTCTTTCCTTTAAGAGTGACGGGGGATGGTCTGAGTGGTTTATTCCTTTAACTAGGAATTTTAGTCTGATTTTCTAATGATCCTTCGGCATAGAGATTGCAACCATTGAAAATCATTGCATTGTTTTTTATTTTTTTTATTATTTTTTGTTTATTTTACTTGTGGTCCTGGTCAAACCGGAATGGGAAGGGGCATCGGCAGAGTGTCGGTTCTGAGCCTGAGGAAGCATTGAGAAGAAGTGGTCTGGGGATCGGTTCTGGGGACTGGAGGGACAAATGGGGGGCTAACACAGTGGGCAAGATGGGCACCTCCCGTCGAAGATGGGGGGACACGTGGTGAGGTCGGTACCAGTGCCTCCCGTCCAGGCATGGGGACATGCTTCTACGGGGACTGGAGGTGTGGCGTGGTGGTTGCTGTATTGGCAAAATGTGACTTTTGGCAATACGGTGAGGAGACTATGGCGTGGGCATGGAAGGGGGGCTGAGCGATGGACACTGGGGCTCAATGTTATGGAAGAGACAATGTCATTTTTTTTTGGGGAGGGATGTTCTATGTTTAGTTCTGACGGTCAACTTCTCCTTTCCCCGATGAGAGTCGCGGTTTCCGGCCGGAACTGTGGCTCATTTGGTAAGCGGTGGAGGTTGGGGGGATTTGTCTGTCAGGTTAGGATTATAAATTGGGGTATTTTGTTGATGTTTTATTATTACTCTTGTTTGGAACGGTTTTGTGTTTTGGTAAGAACGGTAGTCGGCCTTTGTTGGTCCGTTAGGGGTCCAGTGAATGAAGTAAGGTTTCTGGTTTAGATTAGGCATTTAAACTTTTATTATATAATTGTGGTTTCTCGTTTAGTTAGACGTTCACATTTTCTTGGTTATATGATTTGGGTGGGACTAGGGATAGCCCCAAATGGGGGAATGTTGTGGAAAATGTGTATACGAGGGTGGAGGTAGGAAAGGGGTTAGTCTTGACTAGTTTAATATAGGTCAACTAGCAGGGCTCAAAGACACTAGGGCGACAGTCTGGCTGATGTTCTTAAAACAGCCTCAAGATAGCAGATGGACATTTCAGTACATCATATCGTGTGCTCTAATCTTGTGTCTTTTCTCTCTTACACACATACACAGCACACACACAGACGCAGCACACACACACAGACACACACAGTCACACAGACACACACACACACACACACAGACACACACAGTCGCACAGACATACACACCGACACACACACACATTCCCTGTGTCACAATACACACATACAATACACACACGTCTGTACACAGACGCACACACACAGACACACACACACAATACACACATACAATACACACGTCTGTACACAGACGCACACACACACAGACACACACACACATACACACACACACACACAAACACACACACACACACACACATTTCACTCTCTCTTCGATGTTCTTAATGTTTTACATCATATCGTGTGTGGATATCATATCTTGCTTATCTCTCTTCATGTTCTCTCTCTCTCCGATGTTAAATCTACGTATCATCTTAATGTACGTCATGTCAGATCTGACATGATGTGATACGTCATGATATCTGTCATGGGGGGGCAGGACTGAGAGGGGATTTAGGGACAGGCAAAGGGATCCAGGACAGAGTGTTTTTTGTTCAAGCCGTGGTGATCTTCTTTGACCCATAGCTCTTGCTGTTAAAGAACTTCTTTTCTTAAATAAATTACCTATTTGTTACAATTGGAAATATCGTCTCCTGCTGTGTTAAACAACCTTTCTACAACAGCTTCCTCAGGCTCAGAACCGACACTCTGCCGATGCCCCTTCCCATTCCGGTTTGACCAGGACCACAAGTAAAATAAACAAAAAATAATAAAAAAATAAAAAACAATGCAATGATTTTCAATGGTTGCAATCTCTATGCCGAAGGATCATTAGAAAATCAGACTAAAATTCCTAGTTAAAGGAATAAACCACTCAGACCATCCCCCGTCACCCTTAAAGGAAAGAACCAACAAAAAGAAAATGTCCCTACCTCACCATACCCCTAATCCTCTATCCCCTCGTCTCCCTCTAAGGCAGCATAAAGCTGAGGATATGGCCCGATTTGTGGCTCAATCTCTTTCTGTCCCACCATCAGCATTTGGCTCGTTACGTGTGAAGTTACCAGCCTACCCAAGAGAGGCATACCACAACAGAAAAGGAGAACCAATATCAACCCTGCCACCCCGATGGATATCCCCGTCTGCATCACTATGCTTCCCCACTGTCCCAATCTTTCCAACACCCCACTCCCCCACCATTCTTCATTCCGGCCAGAATTCCCCCTCAACTCCTCCCTCAAATCCTTCAGCTTAGCCATGGCCTCGGAGAACTTTCCCCCTGGCCCCACATTCGTCGGAATGAATGTGCAGCAGTACTGTCCAAACATGGAACAGACTCCACCCTTCTCCGCCATTAACCAGTTCAGAGCCTGTCTATTCTGCCACGCCACCGTACTGGTCGCGTGCATCTGGTCCCCCATTGCATCCAACGCCTCCTCGGTGTAATTGAGATACCGCTGCTGATTGTAAAACAAATAGTTGATCCACCCGGTGTTCTTATTGACCGATATCCATGGCAGAATAGACTCAAACCCTGCCGCAATCTCATTCTTAGCCATGAACTCGGCTGGAATGCCCCTTGGCTGTCCTATGCTGTCCAGATACACCCTTGGGTCTGCCTTGTAGCTACGCTTCGTTCGAGAGATAGGAGACTCAGAAGGTCCTTCCGTCACTGATAATGGTAGGACCACCATTGGCATGATCGCCTGAACCCGGGCACATCTACCTGACCAATCTAAAGGAAGTGTATTCCTCAACCTCCTACCGCCGCAGAGCCAGTATTGGTCCGCCAGTGCCATATCCTGGACATGAAAAGGGCAAGCTACAGGCCGTGGGTTGGTATCCACTCCCTTTAACACGACCCCGTGTCCACACTTTCCTTCTTTCGTACAGTTAGTCGTGATGCTCCAAATAGTAGTGCACCGCCCCTCTGCCACCTCCCCTACATCCCGGGTCCCCTCCTTTTGCAAGCACTCGAAATCCTTGGTCAGCCATAGTTTGACACCTCTGGGTATTGGCAACCCCGTCGCTACCCCCTGCACACGTACATCCAATTTCCTACACCGTTCCCGCATAGTGACATCCTTGAAATCCGTGACGTTTCCTGCCGCCTTAAAACGACTAGAGCCGAGAAACCCCAAACACTCTGCCTCGCACCAAGGGCGACTATTATGGGGCCCCTCCCATGCCTCTGCGTCCCTGTCACACTGAGCCCAACTGAACTTCGTGCCCTTCACCAGCAGCCTATCCGGACGTGCCTTGGAGCAGACATAACAATCCTCTATCTGATTCTGCGCGCTCGTGTACTGGACCCACTTAAACCACTCATTCCCTAAAGCCGCCCTATACATCGGGTCAGCCTCCGGGTCTTCCTCGTCATAGTCATAGTCGCCCCCATCTTGTTCCCCGGAAGGAAGCAAACCCCTCAACCTGGCCCAGAGTGAGCCCACTGAGTCCCTCAACGTTCCGGCTGTCCTCTGGAACATATCCTGTCCCCCCACCTCTTCCGACTCAGTGTCCTTGACCTCCCTTTTTCCCCTCACCCCTGTCCCCTGTGATTGGTTCGGGACAGGCTCAACTCTCCTATCTACCCCCACAACCCGATGCTCGTTAGTATAATGGTAAGTATCCCCGCCTGTAACGGGGGAATGGTCAAAATCAAAAACATGCCCTTGCGGTCCTACGGGAAACACCCCGTTTGGTTGTAGTCTTATCTTCTCCCCCCCTTCCTCGATGGAGGGAAGAGGGGGCGCCTGATTCTGAGCCTGGTCATGAAAGCCTGCTGGTACTTGAGCCTGAGCGGGACCCCGTGGGACTCCTACCCACTCAAACCCGTCATCCTCAAGGACGGGTCGACCGTGACGGTTCTTAATGACGTCGTTGTGCCCGGCCGACCGTCCGCACACTGCTGCCAACATCTGCGGGAGCATCAGCAGGCACTGCACCTTCCAGTTGCCGTCTCGGACCCTCCATGTCGGGTTCTGCATAACTGCGATCGATTGTATCCCCCAAGAGATCGCCGCTGGCCTTTATGCAGTGATTGAAGTGGAACCAGGTCGCTGATCCTTTGACTTGGACTGCCGTTCCAGTCGATCGGATCACCTCGTACGGGCCCTCTCTCCGGGGTGATGACCACTTTCTCTTGTGGACCTTTACGAAGACCAAGTCCCCAGGGATCAGTCTCGGTTTGGTGGCTTCCTTCTCCGCCTCCTTTTCCCCCTTTCTCTCCTTTCTCTGCTCCTGTCGAAACACAGCTTCATGTATTTTAGTCACTTGCTGAAGATATTTTTCCAGATCTTGCTCAAAAATATCTAATGCCGGGCCCCTAGCCAGGTGTCTAAATGGCGGTGCTGGCATGCTGCGGCCTGTAAGCATTTCATGCGGTGTTAGCTGTGTTTGGCGGTTTACGCTGCTTCTAATAGCCATCAGAGCAAGTGGCAAAGCATCAATCCAGTTAAGCTTAGTTTGCAACAGTTTGTTTTTAATGACCAGATTGGCCCTTTCCACCTTCCCCTGCGACCCGGGACTATAGACACAGGAAAGGCGCTGTCTTATACCTAATTTCTGCGTCAGCCCTTTAACCACCTTGTCGATGAACTCGCGGCCATTATCGCTTTGTAATATCGTGGGAATTCCAAATCTCGGAATGACCTCGCGACACAGGAACTTGATCACTGTGTCCGCGTTCTTGTGTTTAGATGGAATGGCCTCAATCCAGCGACTAAAGCAGTCCTCTACTACCAGGAGGTATCGTTTGCCCTGCACTGGCGTTATCATGTCTGTATAGTCCATAATCAGATGTCTGAATGGTCCCTCAGGGAGGGGTGTGTAAGCCGCCACTGTCGGTACTCCTTTGCGCACATTGCCCTGTAAGCATGTTAAACACCTGGCTAGTGTAACGTCAATTTGTGCCTGAAGCTTTGGGGACCAAAATCCCATTTTCGTGATTCGTTTCAGGGTCTCTGCTCTTCCACAGTGATCAACACCATGAGCCTCAGGTATCACTAAGGACAGAAGATCGATGGAGGCGACTATCAAACCGTTATGACTCCTCCACAGACCATCTGCCCCCCTTACAGCCCCCCTCTCCGTCCACGACTGTTTCTCGGCCTGCGTGGCTGAGTCCTGAAGATCACTCAAATTATCCTCAGTTACCTCAGTCGTCAGTTCGGCCGCAAACATCAGAACAGCCGTGGACGGCACCGCAGCCGCCGCCTTCGCGGCCTCGTCCGCCGCGTTGTTTCCCGTCGTCACAAAGGACAGGTCTTTTCTGTGTGCCTGGCACTTTACGATAGCAATGCTTTTGGGCAACTTTACAGCCTGAATAAGCGCCACAACCTGCTTGTGGTGAAGGATCAGTGAGCCGTCCGATTTCTTAAAGCCTCTTGCCTTCCAAATGGCCGCGAATAGGTGGCATACGCCATGCGCATACGCAGAGTCTGTAAAGATGTTAACCGTGCGATCTTTAGCTATTATGCATGCTTCTGTTAGTGCTATTAGTTCTGCAAGCTGGGCCGAACATGGTTGCATGCATTGTTCGGCCTTTCTTGTTAGTGTTTCTCCGTTAGGTTTGCACTGTACGACGGCGTATCCTGACCTTAAATTTTCCCCCTCCCGATAGCAGGACCCATCCACAAAAAGTGAGAGTTCTGCTATCGCGAGCGGGTCGACTCCCAAATCAGGACGGAGTTTCACGAAAGCCTGTACCTCCACCTCACACTCATGCGGTTGACCCTCGCTCGGGAGTGGTACCAGATCCGCCGGGTTACTGCCGTGGCATGTTTTTATCGTAACGTCCGAGTACTGCAGGAGCCTCATGTAAGCCTGTTGCCGCTGGCTGGTCAGAACAAATTTGCCTCTTTCAATCAAGTTTGCCAATTTGTGATGTGTCCAAATGCAAATGTCATATCCCATTGTCACGGCCGTTGCCTTCTCATACATCAAATGTGCTGCGGCCAGGGCCTGATAACAAGGTGGCAGACCCTGCTCTACCGGCGAAAGAGCTCTAGAGTAATATGCTATCGGTTGTTTTTCCCCAAGAATCCGACCGTCCGAACATACTGTCCAGACTGGGGTAAGTGAGCGGCGTATTTTTGCTTTATGCAGGAAAAACCTGCTCC
>NC_140175.1:76288476-76298476 GCF_963971535.1 Notolepis coatsorum
TCTCCCCTGGATCCCTTTGCCTGTCCCTAAATCCCCTCTCAGTCCTGCCCCCTCATGACAGATATCATGACGTATCACATCATGTCAGATCTGACATGACGTACATTAAGATGATACGTAGATTTAACATCGGAGAGAGAGAGAACATGAAGAGAGATAAGCAAGATATGATATCCACACACGGTATGATGTAAAACATTAAGAACATCGAAGAGAGAGTGAGATGTGTGTGTGTGTGTGTGTGTTTGTGTGTGTGTGTGTGTATGTGTGTGTGTGTCTGTGTGTGTGTGCGTCTGTGTACAGACGTGTGTATTGTATGTGTGTATTGTGTGTGTGTGTCTGTGTGTGTGCTGTGTACAGACGTGTGTGTATTGTATGTGTGTATTGTGACACAGGGAATGTGTGTGTGTGTCGGTGTGTATGTCTGTGCGACTGTGTGTGTCTGTGTGTGTGTGTGTGTGTCTGTGTGACTGTGTGTGTCTGTGTGTGTGTGCTGTATCTGTGTGTGTGCTGTGTATGTGTGTAAGAGAGAAAAGACACAAGATTAGAGCACACGATATGATGTACTGAAATGTCCATCTGCTATCTTGAGGCTGTTTTAAGAACATCAGCCAGACTGTCGCCCTAGTGTCTTTGAGCCCTGCTAGTTGACCTATATTAAACTAGTCAAGACTAACCCCTTTCCTACCTCCACCCTCGTATACACATTTTCCACAACATTACCCTACAATACTGTGCATAGTGGCATGTGATCGAGGGATGAGTCCCTCTCTCAGCTTGTTATTCTTACTTGAGGGTAATGATGACAATAACAAGTGGCAAGTTTTTTTCACACATAAGCAGGGCTGTGCCTGTTCAAACAAGGTCTTCGGCTGTGCTGGCGTGCATGATGTAAAGCTTACTCTACACATTGGCGTTGTATCAGGGGTAAGGTGGTGAGGGGTGGGTGAAATTATTCCCCGGTTTGCCCCTGGGCCCCCCCCCCCTCCCCTCAAATATGATTTTGTTCACAAAATGTGTGTTGATTCACTATATTTTTGGGGATACGGTGTAAATCCCTCAGCTTCTGCTGGGGTTGTGCTCTTGCTTAGAGAGAGGCAATTTTTTCTGAAAATTGTTGGGTCGCTGTCATGTGGACTTAGCCTGTGTCCCGTACTTAATCGAGGACTTATGTCTTCTCTCATCATGAAAAACGGCGTTTTCTCTTACAGTAGTGAGAGTGTACTTTTGCCCTTTTTTGTTGTGATGGAGGGTTGTGTGTATCGTATTCAAGTTTAAGATCCACAACTGGGTTAGGTGTTGGCCTACAGAAGTTAAGTTATGTGTAAGCTCTTGTACCAGGGCCCTTGGCCCCTCTCTTGGTCTGTGTTTTTTTTTCTTCCTTTAGGGTAAAGGGCTAAACATTTCAGGTGGCAGGTTCGCACATGAGCTTGAAGCCATATATAAAACCAGTTTTTGCACAGGCGAGGTTATCGTCTATGGCTGGCATGCAGAATGTGACACTGTTACCTTAAACATATGGAAGCAAATGAGTGCCAGAAGTATTTGAATTTAATCAGACACCGCATTTATAGTTTCAAACACCGAATTTATAGCATTGCAAATAAATACTTTGAAAATCATGTATCTGAATTTCTTTGCTCCGAATTTACCTATGCAAAATAAAAATGCAGTGTTAATAAAACAATTCGAATGCATAATAAAATTCAATTCGATGCCAAAAAAAAATTCGATGCATAATTGCGGTGTATATAATTCGATGTAAAAAATTTGATGCATAATTGCGGTGTATGGAATTCGATGTAAAAAACCAACATCCGGGTATCCAGCTGCAGAACCACAGAACCACCACAGCAGCAACAGGCTGAGGCCCCTCGCTTCCATTGGCTGATTTGGGTCACGTGATTTGGGTCACGTGACCGTCCCACCCAATGGCTGAATTGGAGTATTGCACTGCGGGCATTGGCTGATGCACTGCGGGATTGATTGATTGATTGATTGAAAACTTTATTAACAGATTGCAGAATGGGTACACGTGACCGCCACAGGCCCTGATTGATTGATTGAAAACTTTATTAACAGATTGTAGAATGGGTACAGTGACCGATTGATTGATTGATAGGTGGGATAGGTGTGAGAGGTGTGAGAGGTGTGACAGGTGTGAGAGGTGTGATAGGTGTGATATGTGGGATCGGTGTGATAGGTGTGATAGGTGTGATAGGTGTGAGAGGTGTGATAGGTGTGATCGGACACCTCTCACACCTCTCACACCTATCACACCTATCACACCTATCACACCGATCCCACCTATCACACCTATCACACCGATCCCACCTATCACACCTATCACACCTCTCACACCTATCACACCTCTCACACCTATCACACCTCTCACACCGATCCCACCTCTCACACCTATCACACCTATCCCACCTCTCACACCTATCACACCTCTCACACCTATCACACCTATCACACCGATCCCACCTATCACACCTATCACACCTATCACACCTATCACACCTCTCACACCTATCACACCTCTCACACCTATCACACCTATCACACCTATCACACCTATCACACCTATCACACCGATCACACCTCTCACACCTATCACACCTATCACACCTATCACACCTCTCACACCTATCACACCTATCACACCTCTCACACCTCTCACACCTATCACATCTATCACACCTCTATACCCATTCTGCAATCTGTTAATAAAGTTTTCAATCAATCAATGGATTACCGGATGTTGGTTTTTTACATCGAATTCCATACACCGCAATTATGCATAGAATTTTTGACATCGAATTATATACACCGCAATTATGCATCGAATTTTTTTTGGCGTCGAATTGAATTTTATTATGCATTCGAATTGTTTTATTAACACTGCATTTTTATTTCGCATAGGTAAATTCGGAGCAAAGAAATTCAGATACATGATTTTCAAAGTATTTATTTGCAATGCTATAAATTCGGTGTCTGAAACTATAAATGCGGTGTCTGAAATAATTCAGATACAAAAATGCGGTGTCTGAAAAAATTCAGATACATGTTTTCAAATTCAGATACATGTTTTCAAAGTTATTATTTTCAATGCTATAAATGCGGTGTCTGATTAAATTCAAATACTTCTGGCACTCATTTGCTTCCATATAAACAGATATAAATGCGTTTCATGTAGCACGCTATGACTGGTGTCATGGCTCTGCTTTGTCATTGCATCATATCAGGGGTGAGGGGTCATGAGGGGGTGAACTGATAAACCCTCCCTCCCCTTTTTTCTGATTGGTCAGGGGGTTGGACCTCCTGTCCTTCGGGCTTCCTGTCACGCTGTTGGGTCAGCACGTCACAGGGTAGGGAGAGGGGGGAGGGAGTTCCCTGGTCCCACGCCATATTTGGGCAGGTGGGTCACGGAATTCCCCCCGCCATAGAGTACGTCACTGGGCGCGTTTCTATTGGTTGTGAGACTTCCGTGAGTTCATTTCAGGCTCCATGTTGTGGACCTCTGTTATTGTCAAGATGAGTTATGCGGTGCGTGAGAACTTAAAAATACGTTTTCTGCTCTGCGTTCTGTTGCATATGTCTTGAGCTTTTGGTCACGTAGCTCAATGTTACATATATCTTTAAAATTATTACTCACGTGGGAAGTCTCTCTGGGGGTTCCCTGTCTCCTCTCTTTTATACAGAGCAGGGTTGACAGGGGTGTTTTCCCTCGGATGCGTCATATGGGACCCATATCTGTGTCTTGGCCAGCTTCCTGCCGCTCTCCCAGGCGGCTTGGAGGGAACGTTATCTGGGTTCTTGTTAGAATTACCATTGATATGTTTTGGGTCTCGACGTGTACATAGTGCTGGCCCTGGGTGCTTCTGTGTGGAACCACGCATTGGGCTTGCGCGCCTTGGTTGCTCATCATTGAAACAGCGTTTTTATGGGGCAACTAGGATGGAGTTTGTCTCTTCCGAGCGCCAGTGTACTAGGTTAGTCTCGATGAATTCTCGTTAATCTCTGGGGGGAGATAACGGAATAGATCAAAGCATTGGCGGAGGGGTCACACACTTTTGGGGTGGGCCACCGGGCGCGGTGCTTTTATGTTCTGACCGTCTTGGTGGCGCCCTCTGTGATGTTTTAGATCGACACGCGTACCTACCCCCCTCTTAGGACTGGGGATGGTGGCGTGATTAGGACACAGGACTGGTTCTGGTCGTGCCGGACCAGGTCAGTTAACCCGTTGTCCGCCGGGGCGCAGATCTGCTGTTCTGGTACCCTGAAGGACTTGTGCTTTTTCGGGAGAAAAATGCCGGGTTGGCCCGGGCGTTGCAGGGGTTGATGTTATGGAGGTGTTCGTGGTTATATCACTGCGTATTATCCTTCACTATTGCTTGGTCCATATTGTGTTGTACCTTGCGCTGTGCTAAAGGAGCCTGGTCCTTCTCCATTCTTTTTTCGCCCCTCTCTTCTCCTGCTTGGCGGGGCTGGGAGGGGGCTGTCGAGGTGGTTCTTGTACCCCTCTGGCATCCCTGTGTACGTCCCGGTCCGCCCAGGTCCGGACTCGTTCTCGTCGACCTGTTGGCCTGGGTTAACCCCTTCTTGAGAACTGAAACACTTGTACTGCTGTATAGCCGGAGTATACCAGCAGTTGTGTTTTGGAGTTTTTTCTTGGGGCGGTTATAGGAACAACTGCCTCCTGTTAGGTGGTGGTTGGTTTCCAGGTGTGTTGGTAGCGGAGTCGACTCTCGGGTTAGGCTGGGCTTGACCCCGTCTGCCTGCGAGTGTGCCCCCGCACCCTTCATGACGTCTGCCAATCGTGTCAGCCTTCTCTGCCTCGGCCCCTCTAGAGGGTCGGTTTTCTTTGTGGAGGCTGCGACATGGTGCACAGCATACCAAACGCCCCTTCCGCTGGGGTGCTGTTTTCAGCAGACCCCTTAGGCGCCTGTCTAATCCGCAGTGCTCCAGGCACAGGTCGAGTCCTTTTGACCTGTTGCCTGGATTGAGGGATCAACCTCTTTGGGGGTTATCTCCCCGGTGCGCTGCCTGGTCCCACTGTGGGGGGGCGGCATGCTGTAGGGGGGAAGGGCCTGCTCTTGGATGGGCCCTGTCCGATACGCTGGCGATGTGGGGGGTGGTGTCACTAGTGACCGCCTGGTGGGGTCTCGATGCTGCGGCGTCGTTGGCCTCACCAGGCCCCATTTTTCCGGGGGGTCCTGACCCTTCCTGGGGCTGGGTCCTCCTTCGCGCTCCGCTGCTATGGCCTTGCCACGGGGTTGGGTTCTTGACCTAGACCCCGTGATATTAGGCATTGTAACAGTTTTTTTTTCTTCCCGTTCGTTCCCTAGTGGCATGTGGGTTGTGCGCCTGTGTAGTCGTGGGTTCTTCTGTAGGAAGGTAAGTCCCACGATCTGCTCACCCTGTGCGTTTGAGTTGCTAAACCCTCTTCGCACAGTCGGATCCGATTCCCTCCCGTCCTCCATTAAGGGGGTCCGGGGGCTCGGGTCCTCCCCGGTTCTGATGGTTGTGGGAGGCCTCAGCGGGTACATTTGTCGAGCTTCCGCTCTGCTCAGCTCCTGTGTTCCACTACGAGCAGAGCGTAAGCTAATACGATATATAACATACGGTTATCCTATAACCATAGTTATATGAGTATAGCGAGCGCTCTGCTCGGACTCACTGAGGACCCCGTGGTCTTCGCCTTCGGTGGTGAAAGACTTGGGAAGGAGCTGTTAGTATGGCCACATCCACGCTTATGTAGAGGAGCGGATGGGGGTGTGGCCAGGGCGGATGGGTGTGTACATGTGAAGAAATTTATTCGGTATTAGACTGGATATGGGATATGTTCCACTACGACCAAAACGCTCGCTATACTCATATAACTATGGTTATAGGATAACCGTATGTTCCCCCTCATTGCACGGTATGCCTCTTGCAGCATTTGGATGTATGCCAGCATGTTGTGAGTGCCGACTACGAATTGGTGGATTCTAAGCGCAAAACATAACCCTGCCCCTAATCCTAACCTTCATTTAAATGGCTTTTCATGGTTTGTAGGAAATGCTAGGAAATTCACTGCACATCTTTCCATAGCATATTCAGATTCAGATTCAGAGTTTTATTTGCCACATGGAAGCAATACAATGATACAGTTTTCATACAAAATCATAATTATAGTTCTACCATGGGCAAAAGGAGCAGGAAGAAGAATAAATCTTATAGTTACCTGCCCCATATTCCTAAACTAAACAAGTATCACTTGATGGTTGGCGTACAACCTAATTTACACAAAATAATAATTCATACCATATACAAAGAAACAAACAATCCACAGAAAAAAAAGAAAAAATTATAATAATAATAATAATAAAGAAGAAAAGAAAATATCTCACTATTCAGATTCACATTTGAATTTCATACTGACTAAATGTATATTTTTTATAATTATTTTTGAATTGACAAACACTATTACATCCCTTAAGCTCGCTATGGAGAGAATTCCACAACTTTACACCAATAACTGAAGGACACATCTGTTTAAGTGTAGTACGTGCAAACTGATGTTTAAATTATGCATATTATGCTCTGAATCCCTCATGAGGATACGTTGCACTGAATTTTTCAGGTTCGACTGACAGGCCAACTCTTTTGCTCGTAATGGGAGGGCTTGGATATATAGCGGTCCATAATCACCCTCTCCACTGCAGTTAAGGCCTGGGGCTCCACCAATAGCCAGCTATTCGTGATTCTGGTGAGGTCATACATTTGGGCTCTGGGGGATATGGTTCATAACCCCAGTCATGGTACCGTTGGGCTCTGGTGACCAGAGAATAACCGAGTCTATGGAAGATTTTGCCTTTAAGTGCGGCGTATGTCACTGTTCTCCCCTCTGACATGTCCTGGTAGCGTGAACACTTTAGGCAACCAACTTGCGCTTCCGCGTTTCTCTGATTGGCCGAGCGCCTTCCGCGTTTCTCTGATTGGCCGAGCGCGGCTCCCCCTTAAGCTCCAGGAGAGAGGAGAGAGGCTGAAAACCCGCAGTTCTTGCCCGACTGATGGGAGCCGAATCCCGGATCCGATTTTTCTGATGAATACCCCCAAAACATGGAGGTCCCGAACGCAAAAAAATCGCGATTTACCCGGTGGCTACAACAACACACAACACACGCGTGTTGTTGTAGCCACCGGGTAAATTGCGATTTTTTATTAGTTTGTTATGACAAACCAATTACATAATCCAACATATGTGTAAAGGCACAACATATTCCAGTTAACGGTATATATTTTTTAATGATTCGTTACGGCGCAATCAATACTTCCATGCGTTCGGGACCTCCATGTTTTGGGGGTATTCATCAGAAAATCGGATCCGGGATTCGGCTCCCATCAGTCGGGCAAGAACTGCGGGTTTTCAGCCTCTCTCCTCTCTCCTGGAGCTTAGGGGGGAGCTTAGTATTCCTGCCTCTGAGGAGCGTGTCGCGGCTCATGCGCATGTGCGCGCTCGGCCAATCAGAGCAATTCAGAGCAACACGGAAGCGCAAGTTGGTTGCCTAAAGTGTTCACGCATCCTGGTAGGCCGTCTGCGCCACACCTGTCAGAATGCTATTCTACCCAGTTCTCTTTGGGCCAGTTCTCCCGTTGAGCTGTGTGTGTTCCTCCCGCAGTTCGTTTATTTGTTTGAACTGGGCGGTCATATACTGTTCCAGGTTATATTGCTGTTGCTGCATGCCCTGGATATGATGCTTCTCCTGCTGTAGATTATTATTAATCAGCTGTGCGAGGAGCGTGTCCATCCCGCTGGGGGTTGTCATAGTTACGTTGCTTCGGGTGACCAGGGCTTTGTCCCCGAATCTACCGGCTATTTGCGTGTGTAAATTGTTAAATACAATCAGAATGCAATGCCCGCATTCTCCACCATATGTGACAGACTTGGGGGTGTTATGAGCAGTGATGCCAGTAACGCGTTACTAAGTAACGTGTTATTGTAATCTGATTACTTTTCCCCGAAAATAGTAATCTAACGCGTTAATCTTTAAAAGCCAGTAATCTGATTGCAGTTACTTGTCCAAGTGGCTGTGCATTACTATTTCGTTACTATCTCATCATAAATTCATAATGCAGGCGGAATGCATTATTTTATTTCGTTTTCGACAGTCAAAAATACATTTTGAGCTGTTTTTCTTTTGGGAGTGACGTGATGTGGCAGTGAAAGGGTTAAATACAAGAATGTGTCCCGCGGCGTGACTGGTCCCTCTGTCTGTGAGTGACTCTGCTTTAGTCCAATCACATTCCCCATCCACAGTCTGCGAATCAGAGGCAGAGTAGGGCGGGTCTTCACAGCACGTCATGTGACATATGCGCCAATCGTGTGACAGCAGGGCTCCGTCGTCGGAGAATTCCACCCCAAAACGCTTGGCAAAATTAAAAGTGAAACACCGCAAGATGACTTTTGCGGTTTCTGTTCAGAATTCCACCCCAAACGCTCGTCTAAACGTAGCCTCGGTCACTACTTCACGGCGGAGGAAACAAAATTCTGTCTACCGCTAAAAACAGCACATCCAATTGCATTGAAAGCATCTGGAATCACAACACAACCTGTCAGGATCTAGGGGTAACAGTACTGTATATTTGAATACCGTTATGTCACAAATGTATCAGTACTAAATACCTATATGTCCCTATGCCATAAATGTCATGTATGTTGTGTATGTCATAAATGTCTATATGAATTGAAAATGGGGGACCCTGATGGAAACAAGACAAACGTCTTTCTCAGGTCTGCATCCCCTTAACAATTGTATGTATTGAGCCGTACTGTATTGTACCCATTCTGCAATCTGTTAAATAAAGTTTTCATTCATTCATTCATTCTAGCCGACGCTTCGACTAGGTACAGGAGGGTTGATGGTGGCAGAGCAAAAGCTCTTATTTGCCAGATTTACAGTTAATTTACATGTTAAAGAGAGACTGATTGTATGTTTATAGAGAGACATTTATAAAAACAATTTAATAGTTACAGTTGATATAATTGAATAGTTCAGCCTGCATTTGTTAGATGTGATACACTGGTTTTGTAAAACCACTGGCTGGCTGCTCTAATGCTGTGAGCATCATAGACTGTTGCTTTACCATACTTGATGGTACAGAAGCTGAAGCACTAGTTTAACAATTTACGTTATGTGCAGAGAAACAAGTTAAAAACAATTTATGCACTTTCAATAAAGCGTTTAAAAAAAAAACTGTTGGGGGAACGACGACGACTTCGTAACCTAGTTACTTTCAAAGTAACTAAGTTACTCTGATAATCAAGTAATCAGTAAAGTAACTTAGATTACTTTTTAAAGGAGTAATCAGTAATCAGTAATCAGATTACTTTTACAAGTAATCTGTGGCATCACTGGTTATGAGTTATCACTAGACTGGATTTAACAAAATCCTTCCGAAAGCAGATAAACACAGCATGGGGTCACACAGACAGCAATCTTCCTCCTCCTTTTCTCTTCTCTCTTACTCACGTTCGTACAGGTTTTACCTCAGCTACTCCAATTCATTCTGTCACTCTGTCTCCATTTTCTATCTTCCCTGATGGTGTGGTGATTGCGCTCACCTGTCTCGGGCGCATCTGGTACAGGTGCGCTTCATCTGCACTGATGCGCTCTGTTCTGACGGGATTTTTTCCGGAACTCCTAATATGGGCATATGCCCCAGTACCTTGGCCGACACATAGCGGCCGTCTATTACCACGCCAGCCAGTCTGCCACAATATCTAACGCATAGCAGTGCTTGCTTGTAGGTTCATTTAATTGCCCAAATAGACTCATGCGAGTCCTCAACATGCCTTTAGCATCTAGCTACATTGAGGACGGCAGTTAAAGCGGATGTACAGAGGGTCTTTAGAAGTGGTCAATGCTCATATATCTTCACAGGCTGCCATTAACCAAAGCACTCTGACACACTCACACAGACCCTCACTCAATACCCCCCTTGAACAAAGACT
>NC_140175.1:76300976-76380976 GCF_963971535.1 Notolepis coatsorum
CTGTTCTACCGTCTTCGGAATAGGTAATGTGTGTTTATTATCGCTCCTGCACCGATTGTTGTTGTGAGTGACAGTGACACACACACAGACACACACACACAGATCCTGTGCGGTGTGCGAAACGAAAGTCCAAACGCTAGTTGTTGCCGCTTGCGTCTAAATCGACAATAAATCGTCTTCTGATTAGAGAAAAAACTGCTGCATTTCGTGTGTGAACTGTCCACATGTTGGTGTTCAAGTTTGTCTGTTGTAGTGTAAAATATTGATCTTTCAAATGAATGGAAAATCACGAATGATGCACTTCGCGCATGCATTTAATATGACATTATTATTATTATTTATCTCCGACTCCGACCCGCACCCCCAAGTCTGACTGGCTTCCCGTGTGCCTGGGAAGGTATGGAGAGGGAGGTGCAGGACAGAGTTGAAGGCTGTAGGAGGGGACAGGGAGGAGGAGGAGGAGGAGGAGGAGGAGGGGGGATTAATGGGAATGGTGCTGTGGTTACAGCTTTTAGGTATAGGAGAGACGAGAAAGAGAGAAGGAGTAGAAAGACAGGGAAGGAGAAGGAGGAGATGGAGGAGGGAAGGGTGAGTTGGATGCTGATAGCTAGCCAACCAAGATAGTGAAGGAGAGTCGGAATTACATGTAGGCTACCACACAAATGTAATCTGCTAAAGCCCAGGCA
The DNA here is from genome assembly GCF_963971535.1 of Notolepis coatsorum. NCBI lineage: Eukaryota > Metazoa > Chordata > Actinopteri > Aulopiformes > Paralepididae > Notolepis > Notolepis coatsorum. The sequence continues at coordinate 76,301,663 of NC_140175.1, forward strand.
ATAGTTCAGATTTAGACTTTATTGGACACAAATGGAAAAAAGCAGTCGACTCGGTTAAATGAGCGCCTCACTGCAATATTAAGTGAGTTTATAGTTTGCCTGACATCAAGATTCATGATGAATTTTATTGTACCACAAAGAAAGGGGTTTATTTCCAGTGTGGGACAAAACATTCAAGGGAAATTACACCGTGTTGTGGCTGATAACGTTACAGCTTAGCTAGCACGATAGCTAGTTAGCAGGAACTGGTTGGCTAATATAAGCTAGCTAGCTAGCATGCGAGCCATGTAGATAGCAGGTGCCTGGCTGTTGCCACGTGGTGGCTCGCTTGTTTTAATCTTAACAGGTGGGGTACCACGTCGGGCCCGTGCACTGAACACACACACAAGTTGCGGCACTTTGCGAGCGTCTAGAGGCTCGGGTTGCATTTCTCGCCCAACATATAATACTGTTCGAAATATCCATTTTTTGCCGTTCTAATGCAACCTCACTCTACCAATTCCGTGCCTCGGTTCTCGAGTTACATGACGATATGTCAGGCGAGCGTCTTTTTAGCAAGAACTGGTTGGCTAGTATAGGCTAGCTAGCAAGCATGCAAGCCATGTAGACGTGTGGTAGCTCGCTTGCTAGCTATAGTGCATTAGCGAACCAAGATAGTGAAGGGGGAGTCGGAATTGCATGCAATCTCCTACAACAGTCGGGAAAAAAAATTCTCCTGAAATGTAAAACTTAATAGGCTACTTTTAGCAGCATGTTACATGAATAAAAACATAGTGGTACTGCATTAACTTGAGAACAGGCAACAGATTAAATGTACTCGTAATTATTACTCACCTGAGGTCCTTGTGCGTGTACCTGGCCCCTGCATGGCATGATCCTTGCATGTGATTGGCCGCATCATCCACGTGGTGTCAAAATAAAGTCCCATTAGTTGGGTACGCACAGATATGTGCGTAACCCCTGCGTACGATCATTTCTAAGCAAAGTGTGGGACTTATCAAATTGAACTTGTGCTTGACTTTGTGCGTATATCTATGCACAGCTCGGAGCATGCGTAGCTGACACCCGGTGGTAGAATATGAAGCCTGCATGTCTGCAACGCGGAAATAAGCTTCCGTGCATTACTTCCAACACTGGCGTGTTCAACATATGACCCGTAATTCATTATAGTTCATTGTAAAATAGCGACAGTAGTGTAATTATAACGGGCTCACACGCGAACAAGAGGTTGGCCTGCTTGTTTGGCACGGGGGGGCAGACGCAGAACACCCACCTCCAAACACGATTAAATATTGTTTCAAATAAAAAGCGACATACTATTATTTTGTGTCATGTTTCCAAATAAGATTGGCCACAACGAAATACTTTCTACTTCAATTTGTTGGTTAGAATAGATACCTCCGTTGAAACTTCACTGAGACTAAAAGTAAAAGACAGTACTTTTTTTTAGCTCCGCGCACAGACGTGATAATAATAATAATAACAATAATAATAATAGCTTCATTTTATATAGCGCCTTTCAAGAGACCCAAGGTCGCTTTACATAGATAGGGGGGGGGGGGATAACAAAGTAATAAACATAGTGGACAGACACAACATATGAATATGATGATGGGATTCAAGTTCGCGTTTTTATTGATCACATAGGCAGGCTATACATGGCACGGTCCATCGTGATATTGTAGATGGATCGAGCAATAGCTGTTACTGTACCACCCATGTAGCTGTCAAAGCTCCATCACAAATGCAGTCATGTGAATAGAAAGGGATTCCACTCAGTGATGGGCATTTGCCTGATAAATGTCGTTGCTGCCGGGAGGAAAGGCATGCTGCATGTTTTCAATGCATTAAATAAAACGGATACTTTTTGCAAGGGTTTACTGATTGTCATACAAATAATCAACCAACTACATACTGTAACTTTTCAGTGCACATTCTTATTTACATTGTGAGCTCCCGCACACAGACATGATGGAATTCAAGTGCAAGTTTGTATTGATCACATAATAGGCAGGCTACACATGGCGTATAGGCTACATCAGTGGTTCTCAAACTGTGGTACGCGTACCACTAGTGGTACTTGGTGGTACTGCTGGTGGTACTTGAAAACATTTCCAAAAAAGCTATAAAAAAAAAAAAAAAAAAAAAAAAAAAAATTTGCAGTCAGGCCACTGAACTTAGAAGCAGGCCAGGCCAGTGTTTCTGGTTGCGGCAGCGCGATAGTTAGATAATCTAAGTGGGGAACAACCAGGAGATCACTGTGACAGAGAGTAATGCAGTCTAAACAGTCATAAATCTTTAATTCAACTTCAGCCCTGATCATAACCATTTATTTTTAGATTTCTTGTAATGTCAGATAAAAAATGAAATACTCCCACTTTTCTGAAAAGAGTTGGTGTTAAATCTGACATTACAAAAAATCCATCAAAATATGTGTTGCTGCTACAGTAATCATTGACACATGCCTAGCCTGTAATAATCCCCCCCAGAAAAATGTACTTTGCATTTGATATATTGTAAATATTTTACTTTTTGTGTGTTTTTTTTAACAATAATTTGTGATGCCATCACACAAACTGGCATTTAAAGGGTAAACATTCAAAAATGTATTGAATATGTGTTTTCTTTTCTTTTTTACAATAATGTGTGATGCCCATCACAAACACTGGCATTTAAAGGGTAAAAATTCAAAAATTCCTGCACCAGAATGCAGGAAATTAAGTTTTTGTAACAAAATAATTGTGTGTGTGTGTGTGTGTGTGTGTGTGTGTGTGTGTGTGTGTGTGTGTGTGTGTGTGCGCGTGTGTGTGTGTGTGTGTGTGTGTGTGTGAGTGTGAGTGTGAGAGAGAATTACGGACAATTGCTTGCTGTGTGAGAGAAAGAGAGAGAGAGAGTGAGAGAGAGAGAGAGAGAGAATTAAGTACATTTGCTGAAATACAGTTGTTCTTAATTTTCTCACTTGCTATGTGAGAATGTTAGTTATTATGTTCTCAATGCCCCTTGCATTGTATGAGTTGTGTGGAAGCATTTGCTAGTTCTAGTGCTATCCCTTTGTACATTGTGGCTGTGTCTGACAAAAGTTAACAATAAATAATGGTATTAGGAATACATTTGCCTCCTGCGTGAACTGTGCATAGCTAATAGACTGTATTTTAACGCCGGTCATATGGTGGTACTTGGAGAGCCAGCTACGTTCTCAGGTGGTACTTGGTGTAAAAAGTTTGAGAACCACTGGGCTACATCATACATGGCAGTGAGATTCATTGTTCTTGTATATGCTCTCGTATGATTGTTTATATAGGCTACCCAATACCGACATCAAAATAGATTGTATGCATCTACAAATCATATGCAGCAGGTAGAAAATTTACGGAAAATCCGTCTCGATTTGGAATAAAATTGAGGAGAACTTTAATCCCTGGGTATTAATCGAACAAAACGGAAAAAGGCAGTCATATTCCAGCACGGTCTTTATTAGTTAATATGGTCTTTAAGTTAATAGATATCATATCCGACATCGTACGTGTACATGTCTGTCAGCCTGCGTATTTCTCCATAACACGCTTCCCTCGGCTTAGGCCACTTTTCCACATTTCATGGGGGTGTTCCATTACCGTATATGGTTAATTACGGGCGGTGCTATATGCAAATACGTAAAACCGTGCAAGAGCTGCAGCGTAGGATCAAAGTGATATTTATCAAGACAGGTGTGCGTACGACCTGTGTACGCACGTGTGATAAATCCATTTTTTTTGTGCGTACACACATTCTAAATTATGTGCTTAAGAACAAAGATAGAACACTTTCTAAGAATTGTTGATAAATGAGGGCCCTGGGTGATTAAAACCAAAGACCTCCTAATGAGTAAAATCTATCAATTTTCTGCATCTCAGGGGCGGTCAGGTGGCGTAGCGGAGATTGCGCTCGTCACCAATGCAAGAGGCTGCGGTCTCGACTCCCGGAGTCAGCATTGCTTGGGGCTTGGGCTGATTGCTATACTAACCCGTTTGGCTGGGTTAGGGGGAGGGCAAGTCATGGGTGGGAATCTGGCGTTGGGGACAGCGACGCCTAAAGGTCAGGTCTGGGCGCTTGCTCAGCGGAGGCAGGACTTGATGAAGGCAGCGTGACCTCCCACGCGTTACACTTCACCAATGAGAGTCCTCGCTGCCAGGTGAAAAAAGAGTCACTGGCTGTCGCCGTGCCTGTCGGAGGAAGCGTGCAGATGACTTCAGGATTCCCTTGTACCGACCAGTAGGAGAACATGCGCACAACAACCAGGTAGGGGAGGGGGGGAATTGGCACAACGACTAAATTGGGACAGGGAGAAAAACAGAGAAAAATTAAGAGGATAAAAAATTAATTACAAAAACAATTCTGCATCTCTGACATTGCTGATAAAATATAATAAAATTCTACTCAATGTATCACAGCAAATTTTATTCAACAAAAAATTTGTAAAATGCAATTAATAAATTGCATTGCAATTCGATTGCATACGGCACATAGTATTTTTTATTATGTATAAGTTACTAATACTTATTTAATAAATATTAATTAACCCCAATCCCAGTTTTTTGAGTGTGGAGCAGGTAGGAGCAGGAGGTGTCGAGGGTTAAGGTTTTTATGGTGGAGAAAGAAGGAGGGAGGAGAGGAGGAATAGAAGGCAATGGGAAGGGAGAGAGGATTAGATAAAGGAGGAGATATCATAGGTCTGATAATAAGACCAAGGGGTCTTAGCACAGGTGAAGTGAAAGCAGTACTCGCTACCAATACCAGTAGCTCCCAATTAAACTAAGCCTGATATGGTCATAGAAATGTGTTTTATTTTCTTCTCTTCTCTTGCTATAGTTTATGGCCCATTTTGTTTCTGACTGTGCTTGACTGACAGGACGATGCAATTAGTATGCATATGTCTGTGGTCTGATTCCAACAGTACACATGAATGGCACAGACAGTGCAGTGTTATAGTATACAACAGGGGCAATACTACTTTCAATGTACTTTCATGTACCAGCATAACGCATAAAGATGAATAGAGTGTGAACTTCTGAAAAATCCTGTTCCCTGATGCCATTTCAATCATGATATTCTTCTATGTGAAATCGAGTGTTTGCATGTGTCTACCACCACTAGAGGCTCTGATTTATTCTGTGATGAGGTTACTGATCCCCCCACCACTCTTTCCACTGTCAGTAATGCAGACAATTCAATATCTCAACCACCACTAAATCTCAAATTAGAAAGAAGCAGAAAACAGGGGGAGAATTCACCTCTCATGGCTGTAACAGTGGGAACGCTATGGCCACACTGTGTAGATAGGAAGTGCCCACTCTAGCTTTAATGGGAGAAAAAGGTGAGGAGGTTAAAGAGAAGGGTTATGAAGAGGAGGAACCTTAGTGAAGGAGGAGAAGATAAACCACAGATATGGTAGTTATACCACATACACACCATCAAACTGTCCTGCTAGGGTGACAAAATCCATATGATCCAAATGCAGGACAGCGTGTCGATTTTGCGGGACATTTGTTGAAATTGCGGGACAGTAATGAATATACAATAATCATGTTTACATAATGTATTCATTTTGATCAAAATATAAGCATTTAATGTATTAAAAACACAATAGTGTTGTGTCTTAATTGCGTATTATACTCATGATCACTGTATAGAAGAATACCATGCAATCCAACATGCTGTTAAATTACCTACCGACTCCTAGAGGTTATATGGCTATAGAGTTAAGATACATGTACCCTGCTGTGATCTCTCTTGTAATGTGATACTGAAGTGCATACATGTATTACATTGTCTACAAATTACAATGGTAGTGGCTTCCTTGATTCTAAACCTGTGCAGAACACTACAAACATTTCATTTTTCATTCAATGATAATCTGACAACATTTTACAATTATTAAAATGATAATACTTTTAATACTTTTTTTTTATCATATACATTAAATCTTTTTAAACTTTAATTAACAGATTAAATGTAAATAGTTATATACAGGATGACTATAATAACATGAGCATTAGTAGGCCTGTGTTATGGCCTCTAGAGTGTTATCCTCTAAGTGAAATACATATACAAATGAAAACAGCAGTGAACAACAGGAAACAACTATAATACAAAATATATCCTATGGGGAACAGTAGGCTAGGCTAAGCAAATGGCTGTAACACTATGCCCTTCGCATTGTGCGATTTGCGCCTCTGAAAGTTTCAGCACCATGGAGAGCACCATAGTGCCTTAGTGCTTATGACTATGAGGAATCTATATTTATTACTGGCCCGTGCAGCTTACAGTAGAGCCTTCTGACCAAGAGCATATTTATAAAAAGCTGCACATGTGAGAGAGAAATTAGTTTTTACTTGTATTTCTCTCTTCACAAGCTCCACGCTGCATCTATTTCTCTGGTCCGTCCACGAGCTGGTCATGAGGGAGAACAACCTCTCCGGATGCTCAGGAAGAATGAAGCCAGCTGGGTCAGGTTGGGGGTCTGGATGTCCTTCAGCAGCAGCCCCCACTTCACTCCAACAGTCGCCTCCATCTCCACCACTTCCTTCTGACGTGGAACGATTAAACAAAACTCATCATAGAGCGCATCCATGTCTAACATGCCGTTGATCTTAAGGGCTTCAGCTCTTTAGAGACATGACAGAAAGAGCCTTCAGATAATTCTCATCGGAGAAATCGAACCACTTCTCGAGGTAGACAATGGCAGACCTGTAGAACGATGTGAAGTCTGCTCTTGTCTTTGCCGCTCTCGCATCTGGGAAGTGGCGTAGAAGGACACTGGCCTCTGTTCCAAAGAAGGAATCTGTGAGCCTTTGCTGGAGTTTCCCCACGCAGGGTAGAGAGACAGCTAGCTAGTATGATCGCAGGCAGCTGCAGCATGAGTGGAGATACAGTTGTTGTTGTTGTTGTTGTTGTTGTACAAGGTGCCAATAACAGCTTGCATTATATATAGTACCTGGCGCAAGCTGTTTATTGCCGCGCAACTTCGTGCCAGGTACTATATAATGTGCTCGTGCTGGTTAGACTATAGGCTATGTTACATAACGTTACGTATAGTACTTGCGGTGTGTGCATTAGTGCATGTTTGGGGATTAATGACAGGACAAAAACAATAATGATTAATAATAATAATAATAATAATAATAATAATAATAATAATAATAATAATAATAATAATAATAATAATAATAATAATAATTAATAATAATAATAATAATAATAATTAATAATAATAATAATAATAATAATAATAATAATAATAATAATAATAATAATAATAATAATAATAATAATAATAATAATAATAATAATAATAATAATAATAATAATACCAATAATAATATTATGTTTATTGTAATGCCAGACACTTATTGAAATGCGGGACATTTTTCTTCTGTTGCGGCATGCGGGACAGAGGGCTGAAATGCGGGACTGTCCCGCACAAATCGGGACGTTTGGTCGCCCTGCCCTCCCATGGTAGTTTGGTGGTAATTTTATAATTAAAAGTCATGTATCGCCAAGGTACTATTTTTGTGCTTAAAAATAATACCATGGTATAATCCAAAAAATATGTTGATCACGACCATGATGGATATTTTTGGGGGAAATACCATGATACTTTCCTGTAAGGGCTGGTGAAAGGGCTGTAGTGCCAAATGAAACGGAATAGTGCAGACTTGTTTTAAAGGGATAGTTCCAAAACTGAAGCTATAATTTCATCTTAAATTCAGTTTATTCCATCAGCTTGTACACAGACACAAGCTTGACCCCAATGACTTTGACAATTAGTTTGTCGCTGAAAAAGGATTCCACCAATCGACAATATCATCCGATTGACTTCATGCTTGGCTTGTATTGCGGAGAACGCTGCAAGCGGTGCTTCCAGGTGCAGAGCGAGCGGCCCGTTCAGAACGTGGTGCGTGTTCCGAACAGGCACTGCGCTCGTCTATCTGAAATGAAAGGAGCCTTTCTCAATTTCCTCGAGAAACACTCACCGGATCGACTGTGCATGTGTTATTCCCCAATTTGTCGTGACTGAATATGTGTTGATGTTACACTCTTCCAGTCATTTGAATGATGTGGCTATGATAAACCTGATCGGTAACCATTTCTAATTACAATAGCACGTAGGCTATAGGAACTTTCTACAAAATGTGTACATAAATACATCTATATGCTTATCCAGTGTAAACAATTGTGCAATACTGAAATGTTGTGCAAAAGGGCAACGTGCAATCTACAATTAACCCTTTCACTACCACACTACAGAAGGTTAACCTTTCACTACCACACTACAGACGCAGTGAAAGGGTTAACCTTCTGTAGTGTGGTTGTGAAAGGGTTAACCCTTTGTCGTGTGGAAGTGAAAGGGTTAACCTTGTGTATTGTCGCAGTGAAAGGGTTAACCCTTTGGTTACTTGTACTGTAATTTGTTAGATCTGCTAACATCAACTGGCAAAGGGACTACAGATGGAAATGAGCCTTTGGCTATAATCTGGCACATTTACATGAACATGTTAATCAATATGTACTGTCCCTATTTTAAATAAATAAATAAATACAATAAAAGAATCTCTCACAGGATATGACAGTTGTGTTCTCTTCTCCTTTTAGACTCATTGCCTTCAAGGAGGAAGAGCAGGGATGGGCTGAACAGACTGACAAGTAAAGAAATTATGAAACAAAGACATAACCCCCCCCCCCAGTTGCCTCACTGCAAAATATCCCCATCTAAACGATTACATTTTTATTAAGCTAATATTGAGTCTCAACAATTTTATTTTCCGAAAAAAAAGGTCAAAGGATCTGCCAATGGGGTGAGAGAATCGACCTATCTCAAACACCCGCCCTCTTTTCTTGATCCTCCAATCGCAACTTTTGCTTCATGTGAGAGTCGTGATTGGAGGAAAAGAGGGCAGGGTTTGAGATGGGTCCATATTTCTTGCTCAAATCCCACTGAAGTTGTTCCAAGAGATTTCTTGAAAATATCTTCTTTCTGTTTAAATTGTGCGTGTTTTGAGAAAAAACCCTGAAACAACCTCAACTGTATTGGAACAAGTAACACAAATCCCCTTTGGCAGATTTTCCCCACTTGTTTTGGTCTCTAGACAAGATGAAATTACTTGTAAAGACGGGGATTTTGTGCAGTGAGAATCATGGCGGTCAGACACAGAAAAAACATGGAAACAAACAGACACGACGAACACAATTCATCTCTGCATACGTGAGATGTAAATATTTGGAGTTCTTGAAGTGTGCATGGTTAAACTTGCCAAATACTTCCAACACTCTCAGGGATTGGCACATCGGATCCAAGATAAACTAAATCATACGCTAAATGACAACCAGATTAACATTTGTCGATGTTTGATCTGATCAGCAGATCACTGGGTAATGAAATAAAATGTAGCTTTAGGGCATTTCTGCATGATGGTTAAGTGAGGGTTGACATGAAACACGAGAGCGAGAGATAAAGAGGATGACATGCAAAATAACCGCTTTTGGTATTTATTTAAATATGTTTTGTTTTGGTCTGATGTGTGGATATGGCTGGGTATATTGCTGGCCACACATCGGGCTCTACCGAGAGAGGCATGGAGAAATGCACATGTTACTATACAAATGGCTTTCAATCCATCCAGATAGTGTCGGTGTGATTAGAGTTTTGGGGATATCTGCCATAGAGATGTCTGCCGGCTCCGGCTTCAACATGGACGGTCGCATTTTACGTAGCTCCCGTAATCAACGCAACAGCCAACGCAACAGAGCAACAACAAAGTACTTTGCGCATTTTCTACTTTCCCTCCTGTGGATTATGGATTTGTACCTGAATTCACAACTCAAGCAGCAACTCCAGACAGAAGTGGAGGGTAGCGAAAACGTAAATCAACAGTCCCATTGCGACTTCTACTTGTTAACGGGCACGGAGAGGAAACATCCACCCTTCGGTGCCTCGGCGATCCACGCAGTACTTACTGCAAATCCGGAACGAAAGAAATTACCCCCGGCAGGCAAGTGTAATAAGAGATCAATGTTTTTATTATATCTGCTCATGTCGGGTGACATACATCAGAACCCTGGTCCCGTAATGACACGGAACCAGAGACTACAGCAAGAAGCGATGGAGGTTCCCATCGCGACCAACAACATCAACAACGCAACCTGTGGCTACATCTACTGCGCGGACGGCAACACTTCCCCAATGACGCCGCAGCAGACGAGCACACGTGAGGCAGTGACGAGAGGAGGTGAACCGAGGGTCGAAACCATGACGACCATCTCGACGCGGGATGTAAACATCTCGACGCCCGATAGCCGGCTAGCTAGCAGAGCTAACAACAAAAACAACCAGGAACGAGTCCTTTGTTGTCCCAGCACGGCGCGGGACCCGACACCCCCCTCCCCCCTTCTTTGTTGTTCCAACACGGCGCGGGACCCGACGCCCCCCTCCCCCCTTCCCACCCACAACAACACAGAGGAACAGATTACAAACGGACAATACTTCGAACCTGCCAACATAAATGAAATAACCAACGCCAATGGACTGAACATTTTTCACATTAACATTAACAGCTTAAAAAACAAATTGGATGAAATCAAGCAAATATTCATAAATGGTAAGGCAAACATACTGTGCTTCTCAGAAACTAAGCTCGACGATTCTGTAAAAGATCCAGAGATAGAGATTGAGAACTACTCAATAATCAGGAATGATAGGAACAAACATGGAGGTGGTGTCTGTATGTACATACACAAGGACACCAAATTCATCAACAGAAATGACCTGAATCATAAATCAATTGAAACTGTATGGGTGGAAATCCTATTCGAAAGGGCGAAATCCCTACTGGTTGGCACAGTCTACAGGCCGCCAGATCATAGTGGCTTTTATGATACAATGGATGGGTGTTTAGCTGGAGTTGAGGATGTAGACAAAATTCTTATTGGAGACTGGAACACGGATATGCAACGAAAAGATGCACCCGTCTTCAAGGCCTTCAGTAGGTTTTGTGATCTGCATGGCCTCAGCCAGCTAATCACCCAACCCACACGTGTATGTGAATCAACTCAGACTACCATTGACCTCATTCTGACCTCCGACAAGTCCAAGATCTCAAATAAAGGGGTTATAGCATGTGGGTTAAGTGATCATTATATGATATTCTGTACCCGAAAAAAACTAAAACAAAAGGCTGGCTGCCACAAAACAGTCACATCTAGAGACCTCAAAACCTACTCTAGCGAGGCCTTCAACCTTGAACTGGAGAGTCTGGACTGGTCAGATGAACTCAATGGTACACTGGTTGACGAAACATGGCTTGGTTTCAAAACCAAATTCTCAGCAATACTAAACGACATGGCCCCCCTAAGAACCACCAGGGTAAAAAATCGCGCTGAGCCGTGGATGCACTCCGAAATACTGGCCGCTATGAAAACCAGAGACAAAAAATGCTCTGAGTTTCGTAAAAGTCAGTCAAAGCTTACTAAAAGCACGAGCAGTGAACTCCAAGCCCACGTGACTGAACTCAAACTAGAAAGAAACAGACTAAGAAACGACGTAAACTCCATGATCAAAACTGCAAAAAAGAATTTCATCAATGACAAAACTGAGGAAAACAAAAACAAACCACGTGAACTTTGGAAATTACTCAATAATCAACTAGGATGCAGTAAAAAACTTAAAACCAGATTCTCAAACATAAACATAAAAACTGACAACACGCTCATCACAGACAAGCTGGATGTAGCCAATTACTTAAACATTTTCTTCACAAACATAGCCACAACACTGGTAAACAAACTACCCTCCCACTCAGGGCTTTATGGGGTAGAACACATAGTAGCTTTCTACAAAAACCTAGGGGTCCGCAAGGACGACTTCAAGCTGGAAACGGTAACAACAGATGAGGTACTCAATAAACTGAGCGCCCTCCAACCTAACAAGGCCACTGGCCATGACAACATCCCCTCCAAATTCCTCAGAGACTCAGCAGCCGCCATCACACCAATCATCACACACATAATAAACCTCTCCATAAAACAGGGACACGTCCCCAAGGACTTCAAAATTGCGAGGGTGACCCCTCTGCACAAAAAGGGCAGCAAATTAGACCCAGGCAACTACCGCCCTGTTTCTATTCTCACCTCCATCTCGAAAGTCATGGAAAAAATAGTCTACGAACAGGTCGAAAAGTACCTAGCGGAAAAAAATCTAATCTACGAATTCCAATCTGGCTTCAGAACATCCCACTCCACTGACACATGCCTTCTCTATTTGAATGACCACATCAAACAAGAGGTGGACGCAGGCAAATACTGCGGCATGGTCATGCTGGACCTACAAAAGGCCTTTGACACGGTCAATCACTCCATTCTGATTGACAAGCTAAAAGCAATTGGTTTTGATAGTCTATCAGTGAGCTGGATGCAATCCTACCTTGAGGGGAGGGAACAGATGGTGGAGGTAAACGGTACCCTATCCCCCCCCCTCACAGTGAGCTGTGGTGTTCCACAAGGAAGCATACTAGGACCGCTACTGTTCCTAATTTATGCAAATGACATGTCGTCAGCTTGTGACTGCAACTTGTTCCTGTTTGCGGACGACTCAGCCCTGCTGGTCTCTGACAAGAACAAGTTACAGGTTGAAAAAACCCTCAGCTCGGAACTAGGCAGAATCTGCATATGGCTCGCTGATAACAAACTATCATTACACATGGGCAAAACAGAGTCCATTCTCTTCGGTTCAAATAACAAACTCAGCAAGACCGACGGCTTCTCAGTTACAGTGGGTGACAATATTGTCACAAGGAAAGATGAAATTACCTACCTGGGGTCCATCCTAGAGGCTAATCTCTCCTGTGACAAAATGGCATCCAATGTAATAAAAAAAGTCAACCAACGAACTCGATTCTTGTACCGGATCTCCTCTCTGGTAAACAAGAACACCCTGAAGACTCTGGCAGGAGCACTCATTCAGGGGTACTACGACTATGCTTGCACCTCATGGTACCAAAGCACCTCAAAGGCGCTAAAAACAAAATTACAAACATCTCAAAACAAACTGGTCAGACTACTGCTTGACCTTACTCCTAGAACCCACCTCACCCCTGCCCACTTCGACAACCTAGGATGGCTTAGAGTAGACGACAGAGTACAACAACTTGCAATGGGCCTGGTCTACAAGATACACTACACGACCAAGGTACCCATGTACATGTCAAAATACTTCCCAAAGGTCAGTGAATACCACGATCACAACACCAGAGGGAGCTCCACAAATCATGTCAAACCCAGATTCGGCTCAAATAAGGGACTAAACACGTTTCGCAATTATGCCACATCAATGTGGAACGCCCTACCCAAAGCTGTAAAGGAATGTGGATCACTACCCACTTTCAAAACCTCTCTCAAGGGACACCTACGGGAGACTGCAATTCAACACTGGCCCCTGTAAATATCCTAACCCAATCATTCCAACCCCCTCCAATGTACAGTCACTTACCTAGTATGGTTTTGTCAATAGTTCAATGTACAATTGTGTTTGTTTGTACAGTGTCTCCTCCCCCCCCCCCTCAATGTACAGTGTTACTTGTTTATACAGTATGCCCCCCGCCCCCCCCCCCCCCCAACCACCTCCAATGTAAATTACCCAGTATGGTTGTCAATATCCCAATGTACCCAACCCCCCCCACCCAACCTCCAATGTACAGTTTCTACGTCAAATGTATATACTCCCTTTTCTTGACTCCTTCTGTATCACAAACAGTACTGTATTTGCAAATCTGGTATGTCATAAATGTATAGATGTAGCAGTACTGACTATCTGTATGTCATGTATGTCATATATGTCTATATGAATTGAAAATGGGGGACCCTGATGGAAACAAGACAAACGTCTTTCTCAGGTCTGCATCCCCTTAACAATTGTATGTATTGAGCCGTACTGTATTGTACCCATTCTGCAATCTGTTAAATAAAGTTTTCATTCATTCATTCATGCCATTACTCCAGTACTAGTCTGGATCACAGGGTAGACTGTGGGTATAAGCATGCCATTGGTCAACTATTTCAGTCAGAATTCTCCTCTCCTTCCACTATCTGCACCATCACTGCATTCGCCCAGGATGATTGTGATTGGTTTAAAGAAATACAAACTGGATATACTGGTCAGCCAGACCTCTCCGGCGCTGGTACAGCACTAACATAGTGTGGAGAGAGGTCTGGCACAGCGCTAACATAGTGTGGAGAGAGGTCTGGCACAGTGCTAACATAGTGTGGAGAGAGGTCTGGCACAGTGCTAACATAGTGTGGAGAGATGTCTGGCACAGTGCTAACATAGTGTGGAGAGAGGTCTGGCACAGTGCTAACATAGTGTGGAGAGAGGTCTGGTACAGCACTAACATAGTGTGGAGAGAGGTCTGGCACAGTGCTAACATAGTGTGGAGAGAGGTCTGGCACAGTGCTAACATAGTGTGGAGAGAGGTCTGGCACAGTGCTAACATAGTGTGGAGAGAGGTCTGGTACAGCACTAACATACTGTGGAGAGAGGTCGGGCTACGTAAAACAACTCCAGTACAACAGAGATAAATGGCATTGGGTGCGTGGTGCTCAAAGTGCCAAAAAGGTTCATTTTAAAAACTCAACAAAACTCAGATTTCTGGAAAGAGACATTGCTATTGAGTTTTACACATGTGTTGTTTTGGTGCTTTGAGAGCCACAAACCCAGTGCCATTCAGCTCCATTCTGCTGGAGAGACGGCAGACATCTCTAAGGCATATATCTCCAAAACTCAGCGAATGACGTGAAAACCATCCAGATGGACAGCAGTTCAGGTAAAGCGGAAAATGTGTATTTAAAAAAAGGAAAAATTGGGTGAACCGCCCCTTTAAACCGGCAATATATTGAACTCTTTTGACAGTGACAGGGCCAATCATGAGTTACGTGAGCCTGCGTTCCCCCAATCCTCTGGCTGCTCTGGGTTAGATGGTAAGTTGATGTAGCATAGATGATTGGACATTATCATTGCTCTAATTAGGCCCTGGAACAAGCAGCTGTGCAACAGATGGTGGAGTAGAGGCTCTCAGACTAAACACCCGACTAGAGGAGTCTCTGGCTGGGTTCACATTTTCTGGTGCCCTGGTTCTCAGTGTGGGGGCTCCCGCCTGGGACCCCCCAGGGTGCTTGAAGGTATCTCAGAGGATCCCCCCAGTTTAAATGATGTTGTTTGAATATGTCGTTTTGCTAGTTTGCACAATAGGAGAAGTCCGTCTGTCTGTCTTGTTTGTTTGTTTGATTGATTGATGGGTCGTTGGGCCAAAAAAACTCCTTGCTTTCGTACGGCTTTGAATTTCATTCCAAAATTAGATATCCACCATTTAAAATGCGAAGTCAACACTTTAAAAATAAAAGGGAAAAAATACCACTGGCATGGAAGTCAAAGTCTTTGATTGAAGTTTATAGCCATCGTTAAGAACGCTGCTTTCAAAATAAAGGGTTCTATGGAGAAACCTTTGCTTTTCTTTGAAAATGGCAGGGTGTCATTTTGTCACATCAGCTTGGCTGTAAGTGTGACACTTTCAACTGTTCTATAGTGACCCTGCCATGGGATTGTCTAGATGGCTAATTCACATGAAGACAATGTAATCCACCCCATTGCTCTAATCGGGATCACATTCAACACAGTCCAGGCAATGAGAACCATGCAGACCACTAAAGATATGTAGTTACCAAATGTAGCCTCTAAATAGCCACTAAGTAACCAATAAATGTTGTGCTTTTTTCCAACAAAATTCCCTTTGATTTACGAACCTCTCAATGAAACTTTACAATGGAATATCTCTGCACTGGTTCAAGATCCTAGAGATTTATTGCCACATCCATCATACAATACATGGAGTGAAAGACTTACAGAGAGGTGAAAGCTCTATGGTATTGCAATAAAACAAGAATGAAATATAGAATAAATGTTATGGTTTGACACCGACCCCAAACGCTAACGACACAAGAGAGTAGGATTCAGAGTTGCCAAATACGAGGGCTTGTTTATTTGGTAATAAGAATAAGTGAAACAGGGAAAGCAGGTCAACAAGAACAGGTACAATGAACAAGGGGCAAAGTTCTGCTGCTCTGCAGCTTCTCCCGGAGGGGTAGTCTTGGGAAGCAGGAGCAGACCTCTGTACCGCTCTGCAGAACTCTCACGGCGGATCTCTCAGATGTTGTGCAAGACCGAGAGAGGGAGAGAGGGAACGAGTCAGTGACAGAGCAGACTTGAAACGAGCAGGAGGACAGGGTGTTATATTCTTCGTGTTAACAACACAGTGATGTGCAATATTCCAAAAACAGCCCAAGTGAATATCTTCATGTAAACACACAGTGAGCAAAAATCCAAACACTGTCCAAATGTGAAATAATATCTTCGTGTAAACACACAGTGAGCAAAAATCCAAACACTGTCCAAATGTGAAATAATATCTTCGGCGTGAGCAAACACACAGAGGGAGGTGGAAGATCCCAAAAATATTATTCCATAATGGAAAGAGCAAACTCGATAATGGCTGGGTGAGTGACTGTTTGACAAAAAGGTGGTAGACTTCAGTGTAAAGGTTACACACGAAAATCGGAAATAGGTCAAGACAGTCAATCTAGAAAAACTCACCCAGACGAGCTGCGTAAAAGGAACAGGAACAACAGAGGAGGCGAGCGCGCGCCACGGAGCAGGTATCCAAGCGAAGGCTTCTAGGAATTCCTGGAGAACAGCACAGTGAAACAGCAGCAACGGGGAAAAACATCCAGCGACAAATCAAGACGATCCAACAACTTAGGGTGGGGAAAACGGGGTATAAATAATGAGGGATCGATTGATTGAAAAGCAGTGACAGCTGGGGAATGTGATTGACAAGCGTGGGGAAGTGAGAGAACCAATCAGCGACGTTCCAGATGACGTCAACGGGGAGAAACGTGTGAACGAGGGAATTGAAATACTTGACAGAAAAAATGAATGAAAACAAAGCGAGGGTGGTTAAAGGAACAGAACGAGTGAGAAAGCAAGGACAGAAACCTCACAGTACCCCCCCCTCCACGGGAGCCACCCGGCGACCAGGCCGACCCGGCTCGCCAGGATGGGCCCGATGGAAGTCGGTGATCAAGCCGGGATCCACGATGAGCTGCCGGGAGACCCAGCTACGCTCCTCAGGGCCGTAACCCTCCCAGTCCACCAGGTATTGGAACCCCCGGCCCCGCCGACGAACGCCCATCAACCGGCGGACCTGCCACTGGGGGTGACCATCCACTAGCACAGGAGGCGGTGGATCAGGAGCTGGAGGCATAAGGGGACTGAGGGAGACGGGCTTAACCCGGGAGACATGGAACACGGGGTGGATGTGCATGGATGCAGGAAGCTTCAGGCGCAGGGCCGCCGGACTAAGTACCTTCAGGACCTCGAAAGGACCGACGAAGCGAGGGTTGAGCTTCTTGGCCGAGGACCGTAGCGGGAGGTCCTTCGCGGAGAGCCACACCCTCTGCCCAGGGCGGTAAGTCGGCGCGGGAACCCGGCGCCGGTCGGCACCACGACAGGCGCGCTCAGATGTCCGGAGCAGCGCGGTCCTGGTGATCTCCCAAACGCGACGGCAGCGGTCGAGGTGGACCTGCACGGAGGGAACTGCCACTTCCGTCTCCAGTGCGGGAAAAAGAGGGGGCTGGTAGCCCAGGGAGGCCTCAAAAGGGGAGAGGCCGGTGGCGGAACTGACCATTGAGTTGATCGAGTATTCAACCCAGGGAAGGAAACGGCTCCAGGATGCCGGCCTCTCGGCTGCCACACACCGAAGAGCAGACTCCACGCTCTGGTTCATCCTCTCCGTCTGCCCGTTTGTCTGGGGATGGTAGCCAGAGGAGAGACTGACCGTTGCCCCCAATCCCTTGCAGAAAGCCCGCCATACCTGGGAGGTGAACTGGGGCCCCCGGTCAGAGACGATGTCCTGGGGAAAACCGTGAAGGCGGAACACGTGGTGCGTCAGGAGGTCCGCCGTCTCGGCTGCTGAGGGAAGCTTGGAGAGGGCCACGAGGTGGACCCCCTTGCTGAATCGATCCACCACGGTCAGAAGGCAGGTGTTCCCCTGGGAGGAGGGTAGACCAGTGACGAAGTCGAGCGCCACATGTGACCACGGACGGCTTGGAACGGGAAGAGGCTGCAAGAGCCCGGAGGGTGCCTGGTGAGAGGCCTTGCTGCGGGCACAGACCGCGCAGGCCAATACGAACTCCTTGACGTCGTTCCGCATGGTGGGCCACCAGAAACGACGAGCCAGGAAGGAGAACGTGCGATGGACGCCTGGGTGGCAGGCGAACCGGCTGGTATGGCCCCACAGCAGTACCTGGGACCGGACAGAGTCAGGGACGAAGAGACGGCTCCTAGGGACGTTGCTTGGAGCACGTTGGAAGCGTAGGGCACGCCTCACCACACCCTCGATGCCCAAGGTGATGGCTCCAACCACTCGGGCCTCCGGGATGATGGGAGATGGGTCCTCAGAGGGTGGAGCCCCCTTGGAGTGCATCCGGGACAGGGAGTCGGCCTTCGTGTTGCGGGAACCGGGGCGGAAGGTCAGCGAGAAGTCGAACCGACTGAGGAAACTGGCCCATCTCGCCTGCCGACCGTTGAGGCGCCTGGAAGCGCGGATGAACGTTAGGTTCTTGTGGTCCGTCCAGATGGTAAAAGGCTCCTCGGCACCCTCTAGCCAATGACGCCACTCCTCCAGAGCAGCCACGACCGCCAGTAGCTCCCGATTGCCGGTGTCGTAGTTCCTCTCGGCGGGGAGGAAGCGACGCGAGTAGAAGGCGCAAGGATGTACCTTCTGGTCGGAAGGAGAACGCTGGGATAGGACAGCGCCCAGGCCAGAATCCGAGGCGTCTACCTCCACGATGAACTGTCTCTTGGGGTCAGGGTGGAGCAGGATAGGAGTGGAAGTGAACCTTCTCTTGAGGGAGCGGAACGCAGCGCATGCCGCTGGGGACCAGTCGAACGGCAGAGCGGGGGAGGTCAGCTTGGTAAGAGGCTCCGCCACTTGGCTGTAGTTCCGGATGAACCTTCGGTAGAAGTTTGCGAACCCGAGGAAACTCTGTAACTCCTTCCGAGTGGTGGGTTCCGGCCAATCCTCCACAGCTTGGATCTTGCGAGGATCCGCTCGGGTCAAGCCCTTCTCCACGATGAAGCCCAGGTAGTCGACGGAGTTGGAGTGGAAACGGCACTTCTCCGCCTTGACGAAGAGCCGATTGTGGAGGAGGCGCTCCAGCACCCGGCGGACATGCAGGATGTGTTCCTCGAGGGTCCTGGAAAAGATAAGAATGTCGTCCAGGTACACCACCACGAACACCTCCAGCATGTCACGGAGGACATCGTTCATGAGTGCCTGGAATACCGCCGGGGCGTTGGTGAGGCCGAACGGCATCACAAGGTACTCATAGTGGCCCCTGGGGGTCTTGAAGGCGGTCTTCCATTCATCGCCCTCACGGATACGGACAAGATGATAGGCACTTCGGAGATCCAGCTTGGTGAAGAACGAGGCCTGGGTCAGTGGCTCGAAGGTGGAGCTCATGAGAGGTAGGGGGTATTTGTTCTTGATGGTGATCTCGTTGAGCTGACGATAGTCGATGCAGGGTCGCAGGTCCCCATCCTTCTTACCAACAAAGAAGAACCCGGCCGCCACCGGGGAGGAGGAAGGCCGAATGAGTCCTGCTTCCAATGACTCAGAGATGTAGAGATCCATCGCCTTCTTCTCCGGGACAGTCAGACTGTAGAGGCGGCTGCCGGGAAGGGGAGCCCCTTGGCGGAGGTCGATGGCGCAGTCATAGGGGCGGTGAGGTGGAAGGGACTGAGCCCTGGTCTTACTGAATACCTCCATGAGGTCGTGGTACTCGGGAGGAATGGACGAGGGATCCGGGGGCAACTCACCAGCCGGTCTCCGGGGCGGGGGACAAGACGCCGCCTGTAGACAGCGGGCGTGACAGGAGGAGCTCCAGCCCCTGATGGTACCGGAGGACCAGGCGATGTGGGGCTCGTGCAGCGCGAGCCAGGGCCTACCCAGGACCACCGGGACAAGGGGGGATTGGGTAATGAGGAACTGGATCCTCTCTACGTGGTTCCCAGCAATGGTCAGCAAGACTGGGCCGGTCCGTTGAGAGATGTCGGCCAGGCGGTGTTGGTCCAACGAAAAGATCTCCAAGGGCCTCACAAGGGCCTCAAGAGGTATGTTGGCTTGGGTGGCAAACTCGAAGTCGAGGAAGTTCTCGTCTGCCCCAGAGTCGATGAGGGCCTCCACCGTGGCACGTTGGTCCCCCCAGGCCAGGGTGACGCTCAACAGATGGTCAGGTGGTGCGCGGCGCTGGGAATGGGAAAAACGGCTCACCAGGATCTCCCGGGGTCTTGGTGAGCCCGATCTTTTGGCCGGGTAGGGCAGTCGGCGATACGGTGTCCCGCACCTCCGCAGTAGAGGCAGAGACCGGACCTGAGCCTTGCCTGACGCTCCGCCTGGCTCAGATGAGAGCGTCCCAGCTGCATGGGTTCCTCCTCGCGCACCGGACGGGGAAGCCTGTTACCATCAGTAGTGTTGGGGACGGGGCGTCCAGGAGTCCGGGGTGCTTCAGGAGGTGACAGTCGGGCCCTCTCGCGCCTTCTCTCCAGGAGGCGTCCGTCAATACGGATGACAAGGCTAAACAGCTCCTCGAGGGAGTCGGGCACCTCCCTGGTAGCGAGCTGGTCCCGGACTGCGTCACTGAGCCCCCTTATGAAGGTTAGGCGAAGAGCAGGTTCGTTCCATCCACTCTCCACCGCCGCCAGTCGAAACTCCATGACATAGTCCGTCACCCTGCTGCTCCCTTGTCGGAAGGTCCCCAACCGGGCTCCAGGGTCCAGACCTCGGGCTGGATGGTGGAACACTCTGCGGAGCTCCGCCACGAAGTCTGGGTAGGAGAACAAAAAATCTGCTTCCATTGCCCAGGAGGAAGTGACCCACTGGGCAGCATGGCCTGAAAGTAGGTTGGTTATATAAGCCACTCGGGACCCATGAGCAGAAAAACGGCTTGGTTGATGACGGAAAACCAACTCACATTGCATGATGAATGTGGCACACTCCTCGGGATTACCGTCGAACAGCCGTGGGACGGAGAGAAGGGGTTCCCGAGGTGCGAGATCTGCTGGGGCTGCGGGGAATGTTCCTGAAGGGTGTGAGAGATGAAAAGTATTAACGGCGTCGCCCAGCGAGTTAAGCTGGGCGAGAATCTCGGACTGTTGTCCCGCCATAGCGGCCATTGAACCCTGCATAGGCAGGACCTGGTCCTTGAGGTTCTGCACCGCAGCCGCAGCCCGCTCTAGTTGGAGACCGTGATCCCTGGTCAACTCGACTTGAATTGCAAGTGCGGTTCTGACCCCCTCTGTGTCGGCTGGGGTCGTCATTGTGGTTGGATCGTAATGTTATGGTTTGACACCGACCCCAAACGCTAACGACACAAGAGAGTAGGATTCAGAGTTGCCAAATACGAGGGCTTGTTTATTTGGTAATAAGAATAAGTGAAACAGGGAAAGCAGGTCAACAAGAACAGGTACAATGAACAAGGGGCAAAGTTCTGCTGCTCTGCAGCTTCTCCCGGAGGGGTAGTCTTGGGAAGCAGGAGCAGACCTCTGTACCGCTCTGCAGAACTCTCACGGCGGATCTCTCAGATGTTGTGCAAGACCGAGAGAGGGAGAGAGGGAACGAGTCAGTGACAGAGCAGACTTGAAACGAGCAGGAGGACAGGGTGTTATATTCTTCGTGTTAACAACACAGTGATGTGCAATATTCCAAAAACAGCCCAAGTGAATATCTTCATGTAAACACACAGTGAGCAAAAATCCAAACACTGTCCAAATGTGAAATAATATCTTCGTGTAAACACACAGTGAGCAAAAATCCAAACACTGTCCAAATGTGAAATAATATCTTCGGCGTGAGCAAACACACAGAGGGAGGTGGAAGATCCCAAAAATATTATTCCATAATGGAAAGAGCAAACTCGATAATGGCTGGGTGAGTGACTGTTTGACAAAAAGGTGGTAGACTTCAGTGTAAAGGTTACACACGAAAATCGGAAATAGGTCAAGACAGTCAATCTAGAAAAACTCACCCAGACGAGCTGCGTAAAAGGAACAGGAACAACAGAGGAGGCGAGCGCGCGCCACGGAGCAGGTATCCAAGCGAAGGCTTCTAGGAATTCCTGGAGAACAGCACAGTGAAACAGCAGCAACGGGGAAAAACATCCAGCGACAAATCAAGACGATCCAACAACTTAGGGTGGGGAAAACGGGGTATAAATAATGAGGGATCGATTGATTGAAAAGCAGTGACAGCTGGGGAATGTGATTGACAAGCGTGGGGAAGTGAGAGAACCAATCAGCGACGTTCCAGATGACGTCAACGGGGAGAAACGTGTGAACGAGGGAATTGAAATACTTGACAGAAAAAATGAATGAAAACAAAGCGAGGGTGGTTAAAGGAACAGAACGAGTGAGAAAGCAAGGACAGAAACCTCACAATAAAGACAGTATGACTGTATGAACATGGATGATATGATACATGTACGTGTGACTGTGTGTCAGAGGCGTAGGTTATTTATCGAGGAGTCTAATGGCCTGGGGGAAGAAACTGTCCTTTGGTCCGTGCCTTTAAGGCTGCGGTAGCGTTTCCCAGATGGTAGCAGTTGAAGCAGCCCGTGGTTTGGATGACTGGGGTCCCTGAGCGGTGTCCCCTTGGCCCTCCTGACACACACACACACTGACTGCTGTAGACGCCCTAGAGGGAGGGAAGCTCACCTCAGATACTGCGCTGGGCTGCTGTCTGCGCTACCCTCTGTAGTGCTTTATTGTGGTTGAGGACAGTACAGCTCCCGTACCGGGCAGTGATGCAGCCAGACAGGATACTCTCTGGGGTGCCCTTATAGAAAGCCTGGAGGATTTGGGGGATTCATGCTGAACGTCTTCAACTGCTTGAGAAGAAAGGGACGTTATTGGGCCTTCCTAACCAGGCGGCAATGTGTACACCAAGGAACTTAAAGCTGTCGACCCTTTATCCTGGCATGCCTTCTCTCTTCTCTAGCTCCCTTGGTCTTGTCGACATTGAGAGTAAGGTTATTTTGCCACCAGGACATTGACCTCTCCTTTATAGACTGACTCATCGTCGTCAGAGATCAGACCAATCACCAGTGTGTCATTTGCAAACTGAATCACCAAGTTGGAACTGTGTGTGTAGCAGGGAGTAGAGGAGAGGACTCAGGACACAGCACTGGAGGGGGGGGGGGGGCTCCCATGCTGAGGATTAGAGGGGTGGAGGTGATGATGCCCATCTTCACCATCTGTCGTCGAAGTCAAAGATCCAGCTGCACAGGGTGGGATGTAGACGAAGATCCGAGAGCTTGGTGACGAGCCTGGAGGGAATTCCTCTGAGACCCACATAGACCTGTTTTAGTTTTTCTAGGGGGGAGGGGTCTTTAGAAGGTGATAGCAGGTCAACAGTAGACGCCACATAGAAGTGGACATCTGAAAGCTGGGAACCTCCAAAACTGTGTGTCAAGTTTTTCTAGTCATAAATCTGTAATAAACATTGTGTTTTGGTTACGCGCTCATTAACATTTTAAGTGGGGCTTAGAACATTATGATCCCATGCTATAAGCTGTTGCAGCAATTTCGGGGCTGATACCATTTGTTACACAGATTTGGTGCAAAATGTTACCATTTTTTAACCACTCACAAATTGATAAACACGGTCGTTTCCCTCCAATGGATACCTGAGGTTGTCTAGTTTCATATGATAACAGTATCTTGACTTGAAATGTAAAACTGAGCCTTACTACAGCCCCTGAAAGACAGTCCCGGCGGCTGGGTGTCCAGGGGTTAAATGCTGAGCTATAATCCACAAGCAGCCTTCTGTTCTTGTGTTTGACATACATGGGCCCAGACGTGGCCATCAAACAGACCGCATCTGCTGCTACTACGCTGATCAATGAAACACGCTGGCAGTGGACTGTGACAGTGCGTTGAAGTTAAGATGATGTTTTGGGGCAAATTTCAAACAAAAAGAACATTGTCGCTTTAAGTCAAGAGGCCTCTGTGCGGTGACAGATGTGCAACACTCTCACTTATGGTATTTAAACACAATCACACGGAAACACCACTAACCAGACAAAATAGTTTTTTCTGTCAACATCTCCAGTACGGAGAATGTGATATCATATTGTATTCATAAACACGAATCACCCAAAAGTAAAACAGTCAGAGTCACAAATTATGGTCTTGTCCATGATGCACCCATTTTCATCGACCTGCTCTTTTGACTTGTGTTTGAAGAACTATAGCTTCTCCAAACACACACACACACACACACACACACACACACACACACACACACACACACACACACACACACACACACACACACACATACACACACACACACACACACACACACACACACACACACACACACACACACACACACACACACACACACACACACACACACACACACACACACACACACACACACACACACACACACACACACACACACACACACACACACACACACACCCCTCCCCAGGTGTGACCACTCCACTCCCCTGGTGTGACCACTCCCCATCCCTGGTGTGACCACACCCCTCCCCTGGTGTGACCACTCCCCTCCCCTGGTGTGACCACACCCCTCCCCTGGTGTGACCACTCCCCTCCCCTGGTGTGAGCACTCTACTCCCCTGGTGTGACCACACCCCTCCCCTGGTGTGACGACACCCCTCCCCTGGTGTGACCACACCCCTTCCCTGGTGTGACTACACCCCTCCCCTGGTGTGACCACTCCCCTCCCCTGGTGTGACCACACCCTCCCCTGGTGTGACTACACCCCTCCCCTGGTGTGACTACACCCCTCCCCTGGTGTGACCACACCCTCCCCTGGTGTGACTACACCCCTCCCCTGGTGTGACTACACCCCTCCCCTGGTGTGACCACACCCTCCCCTGGTGTGACCGCACCAACAGAGACAAAAACATTTAACAATTCAACTATTTGAGGTGCAATTGATTCACCGCTGTTGGATCAGAAGTCATATCTCCATTTTACATTTACATTTAGTCATTTAGCTGACGCTTTTATCCAAAGAAACTTACAAGTTCTGTACGACAAGATAGCAGGAAGGTGTCAGGATGGAGGTAGGTGAGTTCCAATTGTGGTATGCAATCACAGAGACGGAGATGGTGTACTCCTGCTCCTGCTCGGGAAACAGAGGAGGTTGAAAACCATATTGACATTGAAAGGGAGACATACCGGTAGAGGAGGAGAGGAGGGTATGTCAAAATGGCGGTGAACCCGTCCGAAAGGGGAAGGCCAGAAATAAAGTCCAGGGATATGTGCGACCAGGGCCGTTTAGGAATAGGAAGCGGCCGGAGGAGACCTGCCGTTGTAACCCCTTGAGCGACGAAGGCCGTGGCCAGTCCAAGACTGCACTCACCTTGGCTGGATCCATGCGAAGATCACCCTTAATCAACACAAAGCCCAGGAAGGAAATGGTATCAGTGTGAAACACACACTTCTCAGCCTTAACGAATAGTTGATGCTTGAGGAGACGGTCTAGCACCTCTCGAACGTGCAGTTGGTGTTGCACCATATCGCGAGAAAAAATTTGGATATCATCTAGGTAAACAAACACCGACACCCCAATCAAATCTCACAGCACGTCGTTACCAGGGCTTGGAAGACTGCCGGAGCATTAGCCAAACCAAAGGGCATGACCAAATACTCATAGTGACCATTAGGCGTATTAAATGCAGTCTTTCACTCGTCTCCTTCTCTAATCCTGACCAGATTGTATGCATTACGTAAATCAAGTTTAGAAAAGACCTGCGCCCCCTGTAAGCACTCAAAGGCAGTGTCCATGAGAGGGAAAGGGTATCGGTTCTTGATGGAAACGTCATTCAATCCCCTATAATCAATGCACGGACGCTGACCCCCATCTTTTTTACCAACAAAAAAGAAGCCAGCGCCGGCAGGGGATGTGGAAGGACGTATGTGCCCCGCAAGCAATGCCTCCTCAATGTAGGTGTTCATGGCCAAGGTCTCGGCCGTGAGAGAGAGAACATACGCCCGCGGGGCGGGGAGGTACCGGGTAGGAGATTAATGGGACAGTCGTATGATCTATGAGGCGGTAGTGCTTTAGCACGCATTTTGCTAAAAACGTCTGCAAGGTCCCAATAGATCTCAGGAACCCCTATCAAATCGGGATTAGAGGGTAGAACAGAATCTGCGACGCTCCCCACCATCCTGGAGAGAGAAGAAGGAGACAAAAGAGAAGAGGGGGGGGGGAAAGGGAATGGACAAACTCTCGCCGAAGACCGACTTCACGTCGACCTCCATTGAAAGTTCGCCCGTGCCCCAATTAATATGACGTCTGCAAGAAGCCAACCAGGGATGACCCAACACCACAACAGAATAGGGGGAGACAATAACAAACAATTCAACCCACTCCCACCCCCCACCCGCCACCCGGATGTGTACAGGAACAGTGCGTTGAGTGACGCTCCCACTGCCCAGGGGCTGACCGTCCAGGGCATAGATGGGGATAGGAACCCCCAACTCCTCGACCGGGATTCCCCATTCCCTCACCAACCCCAAGTGTATAAAGCTGCCCGCCGCCCCTGAGTCAATGAGAGCCTTAGTTCCCCTAACGTCACCCCCACAGTTAACCACCACCTCCAAAAATGTACGTGTGTCCTTGGGTAGTGCTGAGGTGAACCCCCCTGCTGGCGCTTTCTCGGGACCCGGCGGAGCACCTCCCCTTCCCGACTGACGCTGAGTCGAGCCGGCCTGGTCCTGACAGCTGCCGAATCGATGACCGGAAAGTGTTGCTCCTCGATGAAGCGCCGCCGCTCGTCGTCCGAGAGCGACAGCGCCCCAAGCTGCATGGATTCATCACCCAGTGGCCCACTCGTATACTGCAGGAAGTTATCAACACCGGGAGGAGAAGGGACACGTACCTGGGTAGTAGCTTCACGCTCCCTCTCTCTCTCCCGATGTCGGTTGTCCATCCGAATGGCCGTGTTGATGAGCACTTCCAGCTGCTCCGGGATCTCACACACGGCGAGCTCGTCCCTCATCCGTGCAGAGAGCCCCTGGACAAACAAGACAACATAGATTTCCGGCCAAGCTGCCTCCCGAGCCACGATCCGGAAATCAATGGCGTAATCTGAGACAGTGCGGAGGCCCTGCCGGAAGGCGAGAAGCCGCCCACCGGCCTCGAAGATCGAGAGTACTCGGGAAGTATCGAAGACTCTTCTCAACTCCCCGGTAAAGGCGTCCACACTGTTTTTTTATTTTTATTTTATTTATCCTTTATTTATCCAGGAATGTCCCATTGAGATACAAGATCTCTTCTTCCAGGGAGTCCTGACCAACACGGCACACAACAAGTTTCAACATAAAACAGGGCATTAAACAAAAAACATACAATTCAAATATAAATACAGAGGGTCATTTGTGCAGTGGCAAGGAGCATAATCACATCAACAATAGCATCAGGTAAAACAGTTACATGTTTCATAAAGGGCCAATCGTAGCATACCTTTAAAAGCATTCACAGTAGGAAGTGCCTGTAGACAAAGTTTTACTTGCAATGTATTCCAGAAAAAAAGAGGGAGCATAGTGGGAGAATGCAGCTTTACCAAGCTCTGACTGCATCAAAGGAACATTTAACAGCATCCCATTTGCTGCTCGTCTGGTATTAAAAAAGCAAGTATAAAAGGACAGAAGTCTGGAGATATATAAGGGCAGCTTACCTAGCAATGACTTAAGGATAAAAATCAACATGTGTGATTGTCTTCTTTGGTACAGAGAGGACCATCCTAATGACTGATACAAAGTGCAGTGGTGGGTGCGATAGCCTGCACCCATTACAAAACTCTGTTGCAGATTGACGCCCCGCTCTCCCATTCGGCCGTAGCCCAGGAGAGTGCTCGACCGGTGAGGAGGGTGATGATGTATGCAACCTGGGATCTGGAAGAGGGGAATGAACATGGCTGCAGCTGGAACACGAGTGAACACTGGGTGATGAACTCCCTGCATCCCTCCGGTGATCCCGCGTAGCGGCCCGGTGGGGATAGCCGTGGCTCCTGGGTCCGCTCCTGGTGCCCAATAGCTCCCCGACTCTCCTCGACGTTGAACGCCGCTTCTCCCGACGCTGTCTCTCCCACCGTCGTTCTTACCCCGGCCACCTCGACTTGCGCCTGCTGGGCCGTGAGCAGCGCCGAATGCGCCGTCTCCTGCGACGAGCTGACGAGCCCGCCCAGCTGAACCAACTCGGCGCTGACAAGCTGCTGGTGTCCTTCCATTCGCTCCTGCGCACTCCTCTGCGCCTGGAGCATCTCCATGATTGCATCCATGGAACTCTGATCGTCAGGTCTTCTGTCAGGATGGAGATAGGTGAGTTCCAATTGTGGTATGCAATCACAGAGACGGAGATGGTGTACTCTTAAGCAGGTTCGTTTTAATAGTAAAAAACACAAAGAGTAATACTAGGATACAATGCCGTGTGGCAGGAAGAAGAGGGGATAAGAATAAAGGAGCTTAGTGGTGGTCCAGAACCGGAACCGCCCGCGTTATCTCCGAACGCTATAATGAAGACCTGACGGAGATCAAGCAGAAGATAGGAAGGTTAAATAGACACCACATTCTAACATTCCACACACACCCCTGTGACAGCCAATCAGGAACCAACCCTAAGTGACAGCACTAAGTGACAGGGGAGACAGGTGACAGTAGCCAAGTGACAGATGACAGAATGGTGGGTGGTTCCAGACAGCAGTCAGCAACCAGAACGTAACAGGAAGGGTACAACTCTTTCAGCTGAGTAATAATGTTCATCAAACAGTGCTGAAACTTGGGTGCTGCAGTGTTGAGTGCATAGACATAAGACATATTAGTATAGTAGGAGGAGTGCATGGTAGTATAGGACAGTAAGAAGGTTAGTGTATATATTTTTTTTTTTTTTTTTTTTCTTAATTTCAGATATTGATTGAAGAAGTGTGTTTTTAGTCGACAGCAAAAGATTGATCGGGTTTCGGCTGTGGTGGGAAGTTCGTTCCACCATTGTGGAGCGAGGACCGAGAATAGGCGGCTTCTCTTTGATGACCCTCCCGGAGCTCGGATAGGAGTGGGTCTGAGGCGGCCAGAGGATGTAGAGCGGAGGGGTCTTGAGGGTGTGTAGTTAGAGACCATTGACCGGAGGTAGGCGGGAGCCGTTCCCTTTGCCGCACGATATTCCATGTCGAGGACCTTGAAGCGGATTCGTGCGGCGATGGGGAGCCAGTGCAGGTCCCTAAGAAGTGGGGTAACATGGGCTGACTTTGGTAGGTTAGAGATCAGACGGGCGGCTGCCTTCTGGGTGAGTTGAAGAGGCTTGGTGGCGATGGTCGGTAGAGGGCAATTATCAGGGGTCTCAGGGGTAATTCTTAGTTACTCACATATCAGGTGTAGGCGATGAAAACCCTACAAAAGTGAAATTCCACTTTAACCATCATTACACCCTACTTTAAGGAAACCTTGATATTTGGAATTTTTGTGTTGGCACATTATTGGGGGAAGCTTTGTTTAATTTGTCTTTTCAGCTGACGTAAAAAGAAAAAGTATTTAAAAAGTATTTTTAGTATTACTAGCATCGAAATCAGCTAGCTCATGATTAGTGATACCCAGCGGCGGAAATTATGGGGCGGACAGGGAGTCAATATATCATTGTAAACATAACTACAATAATTTTGAATAATGTAATTGTTATTGTTATTCTTATTCGTGACTTTTGTTTTGTCTACCAAAATGTTTACTGTTTACTGTGAGCGATCTGTAGTACCAAATTTCCCTTGGGATGAATAAAGTATTTATATTCTATCTATTCTATTCTATTCCATAACATGCATTGAAAGCACTTTATAGAAAGCTAATTATAGAAGCACAATTTTTTTTAAGAGATGCGTCCCCCCCTCATATTCCTCACAATAGTTTGGTCCACTGCTTACCGAACCCCCACACACATTATCCCCAGGTACGAGTGTGTGCAAACGAGCAAGGAGCAGGAGTGGGGGGATTTTGAATGGAACGTGGATGGGGTTTACAAAAAGTTGGAGCTTCAGCCTTCTCTCCCGCTCCAATCATTCACACTGCGAAAACTGTCTTCCAACTTGGCAAAGACAAGTAGGCTTAATTCATCCAATGAGAGCGCTTGTTAAGTTACTGACCAACGCCACTGTTGGGCAAACTAGTGACCTAGGCATCATGTACTGTAGACATCAAGGGCTCAACACAGTAAGACTTATGATGGATTTTGAATGAAGGGAGATACAGTCATCCAATGATAACTGCCGTGCCTGTCACAGTCTCTGCCTGGCTACTCCCTTCCTCTCTCTCTCTCTCTCTCTCTCTCTCTCTCTCTCTCTCTCTCTCTCTCTCTCTCTCTCTCTCTCTCTCTCTCTCTCTCTCTCTCTCTCTCTCGTTAGTCAGGTATGGAATGCAGGTGTGCTGCTGTCAGCGGAGCAGCTGATTGACGTCTGTGGGCCAACCAATTACATCAGTGATATAACCCGCCGCAGATGTCATGATGCTGCCAGATCGTAACATCGTATTTACCAGTTAGTCATGTTATTCTGCTCTTGTATAGTACTAGTTCGTTGTTCTCTGACCGTGCCTTGTCCTCCTTTCCCTGCAGTCCTACGCCCCTGGACTGTACGAGAATCCCCCCATGTATCGACCTCTGCCTGGGTACCTGACTACTCCTTTTTCTAATTAAATATACCTGTAACTGAGGGGTACAATTCCCTGACTGTATCGATAAGTATGGTATCATTAAACCACTACCGTCTTATGTACTTTAATTACTGGCCATACAGTACATGATATATAAATATGATGAACACTTCCCACAATGAATCGGTTCCACACATATTTATTGCAGCAAAAGGTACATAATATACTTCTCTATTTTACTTTGGATGCGCTTATAAGGCAAAGGAATGTGCGTAGGCAAATCAATAATGAATGTCCATTCTCTGGTTACGCAGGAGGTAATTATACAACCTGAATCTTAGGGAATTATATCTATGGTACACTAGTAATATATAGCGGGAGATACTGGAAGGGTCCCCCCGGTTGTAAGCCAGCAGGGGTAGAGGATCTGTCGGTAGTAGAGCCTGGGTCAACGATGATAAGGAGACTCCGAGTACGGGAGACGGTGCAATAAGATCTTGATCCACAGACGAATACAGCTGTTCTCCGTAGCCTGTAGATCCACAGGGAAGAAAGCTAGCCTGCCTCAGGCTCTCTGAGGCGCAGACTCGACGTGGCTCCTCACAGGGTAAATCCCACACACGTGTAGGCGTCGGCGATTCTCCGCTCCATTAATCACAGGACCAAAAGCAAATATAATCCAGCCGCAAAGGGCTATGTAGTCGTCGGGTAGATTAATCCAGTGTACATGTCCACACGGTTCTCGTCTAGGGCTCCTCGGGTGAAAGCGCCATGAAAGCAGCCCAGCCTGGATAAGCTCTCTAGCTGATACGAGGAAGCGTTGGTGATGCTGGTCACTGTAGAACTTTAGCCGCACGATACACTATACACAAATAGACTATTACTGACTTAATAGAAATATGTCGCACTCGACGGTATAGCGCCAAACTCTGACAATTCAGTTATTAATTCGCACGCGGTCTCAATGCTCTTATTTGGGGCCAAACAGGCCATACTTCACCGCACGGAGTATCGTGGGTGAGGCTTCAACTTATTGGGTAACATACTTCTGTATTCACCTGCGCCATATTTATATGCACGGCGAACAATCTAGTGCCAACCTCATTTCTGTCTCGTATTCTTGGGCAAGGCCGGGCATGTACAGACATGTCTTGACGGTGGCTTTGAACCTGACTCTGGAGGCATGGCCTTGGCGCCTGTGGACCGCTGTCCAATAGGAGAATGAAATATTATGGTCTGTACTAGGCTAAAGGGATATTCCGTGTATATGTACAATGAATATACAAGGGATATCAAACGATATACAAATATTATGCAATATATATCAATCAATAAATATATATATTCGGTTTAATCTGATCCTTTGTAACAGCCGCCTCCTAATTAGTCCCACCTAATTAGCTAAGCAGAGACAGATTAACCGCACTGTCCACTACTCAATGTCTGTTGTGAGGGGTCGGGCAGTTCACAAAGTCATGGGGTCATGGTCGTCATCGATAGTATCGGGGAGCCTTGGCAGTTCTATTAGCCTCGCCACGGGTCGGGTGTAGATCCGTCCTTGGACGAGCACTTCGGCTGCTCGGACCTTTCCGTCGGCACCGGTGATCACTTTGCTTACGCGGCCAGCCGGCCACATAGCTCGGGGTAGTGACTGGTCGATAATCATGACGACTGTCCCTTCTGTCAAATTGTCTCTCTCTTTCACCCATTTCTGGCGGGTCTGTAGAGACGGTAGATAGTGGAGTAGGAAGCTGTTCCAAAACTTGTCAGCCAATACTTGACTGTACCTCCACATTCTTCGGCCGTTCGCTTCTTCAGGCCTGTACATTGTCTGTGGTAGCGCGGGGTCCAGCCGCCCCATCAAGAGTGTGTTGGGGGTGACTGGGTCGACATCTGCTACATCACTTGAGACGTAACCGAGGGGCTTTGAGTTCAATACTCCCTCGATCTCCGTGAGGACTGTCATTAGGACTTCTTCCGCCACGGTCTGGGCCCCAAGCACGGCGTACAGGGCTGTCTTTATTGAACGTACTTCTCGTTCCCAAGTTCCACCGAAGTGAGGTGCGTTCGGGGGATTAAACTGGAAGTCAATCTGGGATGGAGCGAGGTGGGTCTTAAGTTCTGGGCCCATAGCTTGGAAGCTCTCTCTCAGCTCTCTTTCTCCGCCTTTGAAGTTTGTCCCGTGATCAGACAATAGTATAGACGGTTTGCCTTTCCGCGATGTGAATCTTCGGAAGGCCATAAGGAATGAGTCTGTGCTCATGGTTGGAAGGAGTTCTATATGCATCGCTCGGGTGGTCATGCATTTGAATACAATACCCCACCGCTTCTCGGTTCCTCTTCCTTTCTTTATATACAGCGGGCCGAAACAGTCCATACCGGTGGAGTGAAAAGGCTTGTCGCCGAGTCGGAGGCGACAGGGAGGTAGGTCAGCCATCCGGGGTATACTGGGCTGCGCTCGCCACTTACGACAGTCTAGACAGGTTCGCTGGAAGCGCCGCACTGCTTCTCTCCCTTGCAGTATCCAATAACGACGTCTGATCTCCGCGAAGACTCTCTCTGCCCCGGCGTGATGCACATCCTCGTCGTATTTCTTTATGATCAACTCTGTGACCTTGTGTCGGCTGTTTAAGACTATCGGGTACTTGACGTCATCCGGTAAGTCTGGAGCTCTCCGCTGACGACCACCCACTCTGATGAGACCATGGGCGTCGCTCTCGGGGGCTAGGTGGAGCAGTCTGCTGTCTGATGGGACGGGCTTTGCTCCCTGTAGACAGTCTAGCTCATCGGGAAATGAGTCTCTCTGGGCTCGTTGTAGTAGAAGAAGTTCTGCTTCTTCGTAGTCAGCTGCTGTAATGTCAGTAGTGAGCTGAACCTCTGGGTGGTGCCACAGGAATGTCTTTAGCTGCGCACTCTCTAGGGTGAGGCAATCGTCTATGTCGGGGTCTGTGGAGACGAGTGTGTTCAATCCACAGAACATAGATTTCTTGTTTTCGGCCTCCTCTTTACTCGCTTCCCGTGGGGTGGGTGTAGGCCACTCTTCTTCCGGGAGCTTGAGGAACTCTGGCCCGTCACTGTATAGGTTGTGACGGGTGAGGTCATCCAGGGACGTTCCCCGGGTGATGACGTCAGCTGGGTTGTGTTTTGTGTCCACATACCTCCAGCTTGCTACTTCTGTTAAATCTTGAATCTCTGTGACTCTGACTCCCACGAAGACCTTGTATCTGCACGAATCAGACCGGATCCATGTGAGTACTGTCGTGGAGTCTGACCACAAGATTGTTCTTTGCACCGGAATGGTGAGTTCACGTTGGATTAACGTGGCGAGTTGCGCTCCTGCTAGGGCTGCGCAGAGCTCTAGACGCGGGATAGACTGTTGCTTGCGTGGGGCTATTCTTGAGCGAGCCAGGATGAAAGCAGTATGTATTTCTCCTCCCTCCTCTCAGGCACGCAAGTAGGCCACTGAACCGTAGGCTACTTCGGAGGCGTCGCTGAAGACGTGCAGGTCCATCTGGCACGTCTCCGGCCTCACTGTGGGTGGGAAGTAGCTGCGGCGTATGTTGACACCTGGGAGTGAGCTGAGTTCCGTCTCCCACTCTCTCCATGTGGATGCAAGGTGCTCGGGTATGGGGTCGTCCCAGCCCTGGTCCTTGTCCCATAACGCTCTTACAATCATCTTTGCCCTGGTGGTGTAAGGTAGAATACATCCCAACGGGTCATATTGTCTGGCGAGTGTTCTGTATACACTCCGTCTGGTGGTCGGTAGTGCAGTCGACCTTCCCTGCTCCTTGGTCAGGGGTGTGTGTTTATAATGGAGCGAGTCTGTTTTGAAGCGCCAGACCAGTCCTAATGTCATTTCTTGAGCTTCTCCTGGGATGGTCGCCATCCAGGTCTCGCTGCTTGCTGCCTTGTCCTCGGGGGAGAGGCTGCGCAATACTTGCGGGTCGCTGCTGGCCCACTGCCTGAGATCAAAGCCGCCTTTGATCAGGGAGGCGCGGAGCTTGAGTAGAAGGGCCTCGGCTTCTTCTGGCGTCGAGACGCTTTGCAGACAGTTGTCCACGTAGAAACTATTTCCTACACTTTGTCGGACCTCTTCATCAGCTGCTGGGTCCTCTGCGACGTGCTTTTGCAGTGCAAACGTAGCACAGCATGGGCTGCATGTGGTTCCGAAAGGGAGGACTTCCCATTGATAGATGGCTGGTTGCTCATCCCCGATCCTCTCTCTCCATAGGAACCGCAGCAGGGGCTTGTCCTCCTCCACTAGTCTCACCTGCAGGAACATCCCTTTGATGTCGCCGCTGATGGCCACCTTGTCTTGGCGGAAACGTAGTAACACGCCTAGTAGAGAGGGGCCGAGTGTTGGGCCGGGCAAGAGCTCTTTATTCAGATTTTGTGATCCGATCTGGTAGCTGCAGTTGAACACAATACGATCCTTGCCGTTGTGGTGGACTTTGTGGTGCGGCACGTACCATGATTCGGTCGTCTGATCGGCCTCTTTAATGTCAATTTTCTTTATGTGTCCCGCTGTGATTAGCTTGTTAATCTCAGCACGGTACACAGTCTCTTGAGCGGGGTCTCTGGCTAGGCGCCGCTCTGTGTTCAATAGATACCGCTCCGTCGCTTCTTTTGGGGCGCGGAAGGTAGGCATACCCTCTCGCCTCAGGAGTGGAGTTGCGTATCTCATCACTCTGTTGACTTTGACTCTCTTTGTCCCCTGCTCGAGGAGGGCTATAGCGTAAATGTCTTCCTTGGAACGAATGTCTTTCTTTTCGTTCTTAAAGGGCATTGTCTCTAGTGTCCATAGCCTCTCGACATGCTGTAGTAGGGTGGTGTCTTCTTCTGTCACTCTGGAGTGGAGGCAGTTAGTGGCTGCTGTTCGGTTAAGAGACTTAGCGAGGGGGCCTTGTAATGTCCATCCTAGGCGGGTCTCGACTGCTGCAGGACAGCCTCTGGGCCCTGTGTGGACCCGGTCTATCGGGACGATGAGGTCTGCATGGTCGGAGCCTATCAGCAGGGTCGGGGTGGCACCGTCTATGAGCGGTATAGGTAGTTGACGCAGGTGCACATATTTATCCATCAGCTTGGCGATGGGGTAGGTGTACTGCGACAGGCCTATTTCTTGGCTGGTGAAAGCGTTAGTAATCCTATACCGTCTCTCTGGCTGCCCGCTTGCTGCGATAGTGAAGGAGACATTCTCGCCCTTTATCGTCTTTAGATCTCTTCTTATTGTCCGAATCGTCATCTGGTTTTCGCTCCCCCGCAGCCCCAGCTGAGCCGCAGCGGACGCGAGGAGAAGGGTCTTCTCTGACCCGTCGTCAAGGACGGCGTAAGTGTCCATGACCTTATCTTGG
Source organism: Notolepis coatsorum (assembly GCF_963971535.1). Taxonomy (NCBI): domain Eukaryota; kingdom Metazoa; phylum Chordata; class Actinopteri; order Aulopiformes; family Paralepididae; genus Notolepis; species Notolepis coatsorum. The sequence goes on from NC_140175.1 coordinate 76,337,825, forward strand.
TAACTCAGTGTTACGCGGACCACCTTTAAGAGCACCCGGGCGCCCCCGCTGCTGGCGGGGTCAATGTACATAACACTTGCCTTTGTGCTGCTTGAGGGTGCAGGCTTTCTTCTGTTACTGTCGTGTAGGACATCTAGGTGGGCTCCGTCACACCGACTACACCTCTTCTTTAAGCGGCAATCGGCTGCCATGTGACTGCGCGCACATCGGTAACAGCGTCGGTTGGACTTTATCCATTGACTCACCTCGTCGGCGGTCATCTTCTTGAACGTGTCACATTGTGACAACCAGTGTTCCTTTTCGCAGTACGGGCACACCATCTTCCACTTCTCTTTCATCGAGGGGGTACTGTGGTTCTTGCTGCTCGGTACTGATTCTAATTGGTGCATGACGGTCACCAATCTGCGGCCATCGTTTGCTCTCCTAGGTCCCTCTCTGGAGCTTGGTGTGCTCCGCATGAACGTATCCAACCGTAGGCTGTTGACTTCTCTCGCCAGGAAGTCGGCTAGGTCTAGGAGGGATGGCTCGGGACCGTTAGGATCACGGTGGTCTCTTTGCCGCCTGAAGCGCTCTTGTCGGGCGGGCGGAAGCTTCTCTAAAATCCTCTCGACATTAGAGTTTGCGTACAGTTCGTGCATACCCTTTTCTCTTTGCGCCCCCAGCATCCCTACCAGGGATTGTACCTTGATAGACAGGTCATCTAGTGAGCGATTGTCTGTGGCTGGGGGTAGGCGGTCAATATGCCTTATCTCTTGTATTACGTAGTCCCATATGCGTCCATATCTTTGGTCGAGTGCTGCTAGAGCCGCTGTGTATGGGGTAGTAGAGGTGGCATAGGCCAGCGCTATATTGTGCGCTCGGGGCACCTTGAGGTGCTTCAGTAGGATAGCATACTTGTACGGTTCATCAGCTACATCGGACATCATTGTCTCTAAGCACATTCGTAGCTCCGTGTACTGTGCTCTGTTCTCGTGGGTGAAGTCCGGAAACGTCGGTGTGCCAATGTATGATGCCATGGATGGCTGGCACATCGGTGAGCGTTGGAAGAGAGGCCTCCTAGGCAAGTCTCCTCTTACGCCTCTTGGTGGGCTGGTACCTGCTGGGTACCATGGCCCTCGTATCCAGGTGCTGTTCCTCGGGGCTGGTCGTGCGTCAAGCTCACCCGTGAATTGAGTCGGGGGTCTGTAGCGCGGGGGTAGAGCCTGGGCTGTACTGGACCTTCTGGTCCTGTGGAGTACTGTGCTGCTGTCGGGCTTGACTCTCCTCCTCTCCCTCTTCTTCTTCCTCTGGCAGGTCCTCTAGATCCTGTAGTCGTCTATTTAGCCTCTCCGCGGTGTAGACCGTTTCTTCCTTGTAGCTGGGTCTCACTTGGACCGGTCGGGGAAGGAGTTCGGAGGGGGGTATAGGCTCTCTCTGGTGGTCGGGCTCAGGGTCGCTTGATCGGGTAGGGGAGGGTGCCCTTGACCCTTGTCTTGACGAGGCCCTGGAACCCCGTGCGGAGGGAGGGGGTGTTGCCCTGGTGATCAGCTGCTCCATTATCTGCGCTTGTAATCGGTCGCGCTCGGCTTCACGCTTGGTGAGAGCGAGGTCGCGCTCTGCTTCTCTTTGGGCACCGGCAGCGGCGCGCTGGGCTTCGGCGGCGGCGCGCTGGGCTTCGGCCCGGTCCCTTACCATATTCTCTTCCATCTGAAGGCGTCTAATCTCTAGACGTATACGATCTTCGTCGCTCCGTTGCTGCGCTTGAAGGCGTTCTCTTTCCATGGAAGAATGTTCGCGCTCACTAAGCGTCTGTGCTTGGAGTCGATCGCGCTCTGTTGAGGCTGCTAGGCTGGCGAGGAATGCCTGTGCCAGCATCTTGTCCGCCTCTCTGGGGGAAGACGCTGGTTGAGGTGATCCGCTCCTGGCAGTACTCGTTGGAGATCTGTTCTCCTGTGGCGAGTCCTGGAGATCCATCTCCGGGGTGCTCGCCTCTTCTTGTAGCGGGTCGAGTTCCATCCCTGGAGGGCTGTCTTTATCCTGGAGCTCTCCGGGGACTACTTCTTCGGTCTTGGCGGGGGGTAAAGTCATGTCGGGTCCCTCCTGGTCCCTACCGTGAGCTTGGTCAGTTACGTTAGAACCCACTAGGGCCTCTATTGGCGGGGTAGCCTGGTCGATAGGGTCGGACATAATTTTACTATCTACTTTTTCCGCGTTTTCCGTCTGTAGAAAGCTAGGTAGTATATTGGCAACGTAATCCTCTAAGTACTGAGGTGTCTGCCGTCTACGCTGCGGGCGATCTACTTTAGGAGAACCGTTTTGTGGAGTGTTCATCATTGGCCATGTCAATATTAATACCACTATATTAATATTACACTAGTTACCATCCGGCTCGAAGGACCAATTGTAACTGAGGGGTACAATTCCCTGACTGTATTGATGGTATTCAATGGTATTGAAGTATGGTATCATTAAACCACTACCGTCTTATGTACTTTAATTACTGGCCATACAGTACATGATATATAAATATGATGAACACTTCCCACAATGAATCGGTTCCACACAAAGTTGTAATTAAGTATTTATTGCAGCAAAAGGTACATAATATACTTCTCTATTTTACTTTGGATGCGCTTATAAGGCAAAGGAATGTGCGTAGGCAAATCAATAATGAATGTCCATTCTCTGGTTACGCAGGAGGTAATTATACAACCTGAATCTTAGGGAATTATATCTATGGTACACTAGTAATATATAGCGGGAGATACTGGAAGGGTCCCCCCGGTTGTAAGCCAGCAGGGGTAGAGGATCTGTCGGTAGTAGAGCCTGGGTCAACGATGATAAGGAGACTCCGAGTACGGGAGACGGTGCAATAAGATCTTGATCCACAGACGAATACAGCTGTTCTCCGTAGCCTGTAGATCCACAGGGAAGAAAGCTAGCCTGCCTCAGGCTCTCTGAGGCGCAGACTCGACGTGGCTCCTCACAGGGTAAATCCCACACACGTGTAGGCGTCGGCGATTCTCCGCTCCATTAATCACAGGACCAAAAGCAAATATAATCCAGCCGCAAAGGGCTATGTAGTCGTCGGGTAGATTAATCCAGTGTACATGTCCACACGGTTCTCGTCTAGGGCTCCTCGGGTGAAAGCGCCATGAAAGCAGCCCAGCCTGGATAAGCTCTCTAGCTGATACGAGGAAGCGTTGGTGATGCTGGTCACTGTAGAACTTTAGCTGCACGATACACTATACACAAATAGACTATTACTGACTTAATAGAAATATGTCGCACTCGGCGGTATAGCGCCAAACTCTGACAATTCAGTTATTAATTCGCACGCGGTCTCAATGCTCTTATTTGGGGCCAAACAGGCCATACTTCACCGCACGGAGTATCGTGGGTGAGGCTTCAACTTATTGGGTAACATACTTCTGTATTCACCTGCGCCATATTTATATGCACGGCGAACAATCTAGTGCCAACCTCATTTCTGTCTCGTATTCTTGGGCAAGGCCGGGCATGTACAGACATGTCTTGACGGTGGCTTTGAACCTGACTCTGGAGGCATGGCCTTGGCGCCTGTGGACCGCTGTCCAATAGGAGAATGAAATATTATGGTCTGTACTAGGCTAAAGGGATATTCCGTGTATATGTACAAGGAATATACAAGGGATATCAAACGATATACAAATATTATGCAATATATATCAATCAATAAATATATATATTCGGTTTAATCTGATCCTTTGTAACAATACCCGTGCTGGGTTTTAACAAGACATGTCTACCATTTGTCAGTATCTGCATATTGGGTTCAATACATCGAGTCGTGACAGTGCCTCCATATGAGCTTATAACTTGATGTCTGCGGCCCGTTTTGAAGGATCACACATCTGTTTTGGATTATGCTAACGCTGGTGTTGATGTACTGTTTTATGGTGGGTGTTGATGGATATTGTTTATGTTGGATAACCTTGTCAGTTGGATTAATTTAGCAAGGAGGTGATGATCTCTAGATAGAAGATGATGAACATCAATGAGGGTAAACGTAAGGTTATTCTATAACAATGTTATATGAGTATAGCGAGCGCTATGCTCTATTGGAACTATCCCTTTATCCAATCTAATAATGAATAATTTTCTCCACATGCACACACCCATCCGCCTGGCCACACCCACATCCGCTCCTCTACATAAGCGGGGTCGTGTCCACACCATCAGCTCCTTCCCAAGTCTTTCACCACCGAAGGCGAAGACCACGGGGTCCTCTGTGAGTCAGAGCAGAGCGCTCGCTATACTCATATAACTAGGGTTATAGAATAACCTTACATTATATTATCGTATAGCTTACGCTCTGCTCTATTGGAACACAGGAGCTGAGCAGAGCGGAAGCTCGACAGATGTACCCACTGAGGCCCCCCACAACCATCAGAACCGGGGAGGACCCGATCCCCCTGGACCCCTCTAGAGGAGGACGGGAGGGAATCGGATCCGACTGTGCGAAGAGGGTTTAGCACCTCAAAACGCACAGGGTGAGCAGACCGTGGGATTTACCTTCACACAGAAGGACCCGCGACCACTCAGGCGCGCATCCCACATGCCACAAGGGAACGGACGGGAAGCAAAACACCCCCGTCACAGCCCCCAACATCACGGGGTCAAAGGTCAAGAACCCAACCCCGTGGCAAGGCCGTAGCAGCGGAGCACGGAGGACGACCCAGCCCCAGGAACAGCCTGAGGGCCAGGACCCCCGAAAAAGGGGGCCCGGTGAGGCCAACGATGCTGTAGCATCGGGACCCCACTAGACGTCACTGGTGACACCACCCCCCACATCACCAGCGTATCGGACAGGGCCCAATCCAAGAGCAGGCCCTTCCCCCCTATGGCACGCCGCCCTGAAGCACTCCACAAGAGGCTACACCCCCACAACACTGTGGGGCCAGTCGGCGCACCGGGGAGACAACCCCCAAAGAGGTTGATCCCTCAATCCAGGCAACAGGCACACTCGCGGGCAGACGGGGTCAAGCCCAGCCTCAACCCGAGAGTCGACTCTGCTACCAACACACCGGGGAACCAACCACCCCCCTATGTTTAGTTTAACAGGAGGCGGTTGTTCCTTTAACCCACCAAGAAAAAACTCAGAAACATAACTGTGCGTATACACCAGGCAGTATACAGGCAGTACAAGTGTTTCAATTTTTAAAAGGGTTAACCCAGGCCAACAGGTCGACGAGAACAAGTTCGGACCTGGGCCCGGCGGACCGGGACCTACACAGGGATGCCAGATGGGTTCAATAGAAAAAGCTCCTCGACAGCCCCCTCCCATCCCTGCCCAGCAGGGGGAGGGAGGGGTAAAAACAAATGGAGAAGGACCAGGCCCCTTAACACAGCGCAAGGTACAACACAATATGGACCAAGCACATCACTGTGAAGGGCAACTCGTAGTGGCATACATATGACACACACATCCATGATATCAATCCCTGCAACGCCCGGGCCGACCCGGCATTTTCCCCCCGGAAATGCACAAAGTCCTTTGGGGTACCAGAACAGCAGATCTGCGCCCCGGCGGACAACGGGTTAACTGACCTGGTCCGGCGCGACCAGGACCAGTCCCGTGTCCTAGTCACGCCGCCATCCCGAGTCCTAAGAGGGGGGTAGGTACGCGTGTCGATCCAAAACATCACAGAGGGCGCCACCAAGATGGTCAGTATGTGAATGCACTGCACCTGGTGGCCCACCCCATGGGCGTGAGACCCCTCCGCCAATGCTTTGATCTACTCCGCCATCTTCCCCCGGAGATGAACGTGAGTCGTCAAGTCTAAAAATCTCCTTCCCAGTCGCTCGCATAAAAAACGCTGTTTCTATGTAAGTAAGCCCCAGGCGACATCAGAGGAACAGAGTGCCCACCCAGTCAACTCTGGGGGTCCCTGCCCCTGATCAAGTGGGCCTTCCACAGGGTTCAAGACCGAAGAGTGATCATCCATCATAATGTCATAATGACTTTACAACTACCGAAGAAGGGACTAAGAATTGCCCATCTAAATATTTGTAGTCTAAAAAACAAGGTCCTATTTGAAAATGCTTTACATATTACAGCCCTATCTGCGACACATCTAGACACATCAATAGATGACAATCAGGTTGCAATACAGGGGTATAATTTATACAGGCTTGATAGAAATAAGCATGGAGGAGGTGTTGCTTTTTATATTCAAGAACATATACCTGTCAAAGTACGAATAGATCTAAGTGCACCTGGTGTGGAAATGCTATGGCTACAGGTTAATCTACCTCACCTTAAACCAATTCTAATAGGCTGCTGCTACAGACCACCGGGCTCAAACATACAGTACCTTGAAGATATATGCAAGATGCTACAAATAGTCACTGATATTGACAGAGAAATATATTTTGTTGGAGACCTTAATATTGACTGGTTCTCCAAAACATGTACATTAAAAAAGAAATTAAGTGATGTGGCCAATGTGTGCAATCTATCACAGATTGTGAATGCACCAACCAGAGTTAACATCAGGTGCACAGGAAGATCTTCAACTTGCATTGATCACATTTTCACAAACTCTGTGGAGATGTGTTCAAAAGTAGTATCTGTGCCAGTAGGCTTTAGTGATCATAACATCATTGCAGTAGCAAGGAAAACTAAGGTGCCAAAAGCTGGGCCTAAAGTTATATACAAGAGAATGTACAATAATTTCAATGAAAATGTGTTTGTTGAAGACTTGAACGAGATACAATGGGATAATGTGACTGAACTAACGAGTACAGAGAATGCCTTACAATTATGTATGAAACTGTTCTCATCCATCTGTGACAAACATGCCCCTATGAGGAAATTAACGGTCAAAACAACTAAAGCCTCTTGGCTTGATTTGGAGTTGAGAAGCTGTATGAAAGAGAGGGATCAATTGAAAAAGGATGCTATTGCATCCGGTGGCTCGGATGATTGGCAGGCCTACCGTTTTCTGAGAAACAAAGTCACGAAAATGAATACACAAAAACAATACTATAAATCCAAGTTTGAAGAAATTAAAGGTGACAGCTAAAAGTTATGGAGAACCTTAAATGAGGTCATGGGAAAGAATAAAACAAATACGATGCCCTCGTTTATAGAAGCAGCTGGTGGATTTATGACCAAACCTCGAGATATAGCCAATCATTTTAATGATTATTTTATTGATAAGGTGGAGATGATAAGGAATCAAATGCTGCAAGTGGATGGTAAGCTGTCTGAATCAATAATTAAACAGCATATTATGCATACAAAAAAATGTGAATTTGATTTTATGGATATAAATCTAGAGCAAATGGAAAAGCTTCTCTTATCCATAGTGTGACAAACCTTGTGGTCATGATAACTTAGATGGTAAACTGCTCCAGCTGGCAGCCAGAATTGTAGCAAAGCCACTGTGTCATATTTTTTTATCTATGTCTAAGTGAGGGTGTTTTTCCTCAAATGTGGAAGATAGCTAAGGTCACTCCACTTCCAAAAAATGCTAAACAGCCTTTTAATGGAGCAAATAGTCGACCTATTAGTATCTTGCCAGTTTTAAGCAAAATCATGGAAGGTGTTGTGTTATGGTTTGTAACCGACCTCAAACGCAACGGCACAGACAGGAAGTTCAGAGTTAGCCAAAAGCTAGGGCGTATTTATTTACAGAGTCACAAGATGGATGAGGTACAGTAATCAAACAAACGGGGATCTGGCATGTGACGATGTAGCGGCTCTGCAGATACTCCCAGTAGATAGTGGTGAGGAATTGGCATGTGATGTTGTAGTGGCTCTGCAGATACTCCCAGCTTTCACTCACGGTGGAAAAACGGAGAGAGAGAGAAATCAGAAACAGCCCAACGAACACACAGAGGCAGAGAGGTGACTGAGTCCAGTATTAATCCCAAGTGACTTGAGCTTCGGTGTACCACACACAAGTTAGCTGAGTCCAGTGAAAAACAACACGGTATTCTTCATTGTTATTCTAACACACAATTTAGCTGAGTCCAGTGCGAAACAAAACGGAATTCTTCAGTGTTATCCTAACACACAAATTAGCTGAGTCCAGTACAAAACAAAAATGGTATTTCTTCGGTGTTCACCAAACACACAAAAAACTGATAATCCAAAAGGAACTGTTTCCAAAAACTCACCAGAGCGCAACGCGTAAAGCGGGCAGATAACGAGGCACAGCTCCAAACGGGGAACCAGGTTCTCCACAGCGGTTCTCCACAAAAAGGTCCTGGAGAGAAAGAAGACAGGAACAGCGACGGGGAATGGCAGGTATATGCAGTTGTATTCCAGAACGACCCAACATCGATAGCAAGGAGTGTATATAAAGCCTTCAGGGGCGCTAATTACAAACCGCGACAGCCGCGGGATGAGATTGATACTTGCTCCAAAAGCGTGTGGCGGGGAATGCACCAACCAACACGGCACCTTAAAGGAACAGAGCGCGTGGCGGGGAATGCATCAATCAACATAGTACCTTAAAGGAACGGAGCGTGTGGCGGGGAGCGGACCAAACCTCACAGTTGTTTTTAAACAGATTCAGCATTACCTCTCAGAAAACAGTATAAATTCTCAATTCCAACATGCATATAAGGAGGGTTATTCTACATGTACAGCTTTAACACAATTAACAGATGACTGGCTACAACAAATTGACAGGAAGCGAATGGTGGGTACTGTACTACTGGATTTCAGTGCAGCTTTTGACCTCATAGATCACGAGTTGCTGCTCATAAAACTAACTGCATATGGATTCAGAACTGCAGCTGTTAACTGGATAAAAAGCTATCTATGTAACAGACATCAATGTGTTGTGTTTAATGGTACCCTGTCCAACTTAAAATCCCTACAGTGTGGAATTCCACAGGGAAGCTGCCTGGGGCCCCTCTTCTACGCCATTTTTACAAATGATTTGCCATGGGTATTAGAAAATACATGTATGGTTATGTACGCCGATGATACTACAATGTATGCAGGGGAGGAAATTAGGCCACTTTACTCGCCAAATGCGAGTATTTTTTACGTTTGGCGAGTAATTCATGAAGAGCACTCGCCAGTCTGGCGAGTACTAGTAATTACAAAACAAAACAAAAAAATCATTCTGCAATCTGCTGATTCGCTCACTGGCACAAGCCGAACTTTGACTCCCCCCTTGATTCCTCCCATTTGCGCCTCAATCCAACCATAACCAATGAACATCATCGTTGTACAGATGCGCTCTAAGCTCCTCCAATGAACACTCATTTTCTAGAAGATGCCGCCCATCTAGGGGAAGTGGACAGATCACTGCGCGCGGACCTACAGACTCCTGCCACCGGCTTGACAACGTAGACAAACTTAGACAAAAACACATCAGTGGATGAAAATAATTGCATGTAGAGTCGTCGCTTTCGGATATCAGTGCGGTCTGACATGGGGGCGAACAATAGCATGCGACGCGTCTCCTTCGAGTCGGATGAGAATGACAAGTCAACCAGCATTAGCCGGCTAGCTACCTAGCATGTAACAAGCTACCATAACGCGTGTTCAACATAGTGGACTATACTGAGCGGCTTTGCTTAAATGCAGCCGAGTGACATTTTATTATTACCGGGTTTCCCCCCATATCACCACTCGCCCATATGCCCTTCACAACGGTGATGTTGTCATACTTGGCATTCAGAATACACCTGCTGAACCCCTAGCGTTGTCGATTCGGTTCCAATGTATTGTCATCTTACAGCACAAGTACAGTACAACCAGAATACATTTGGCATACAACCAGAGTGCAAATGTAACAAGTCAAGTTGTTTTATTTAGCTATTACATTACAGTGAAATGCTTGGTTCTTTCACTGCCCAACTCAGTCCAACCTAGACCAGTCCAACCTAGTCCAGTCCAGCCCAGCATATTTCACTGCCTAGTTCAGCCCAACCCAGTCCAGAGTAGTTCCCTCTTTCATGTTAATATGTGATATCCTAATATTTTGAAGAGTAGAGACAGTGTGATTAATACATGTTGTATGCTAATATTGTGAAGAGTAGAGACTGTTATTAATGTTTTATGCTAATAAATATTTTAAAGAGTAGAGACACGGTGTGATTTTTACTATGATTGAAAATCAATTTAGACAAAGACATACAAAGAAGTAATTATCACAATTAGCGTTTTTTTTTGGCTGGTAAAAAATCAGTTTGTCTGGTAAAAAAAATCAGATACTCGCCAGTTGGCTGGTAAGCCAAAAAGTTAGTTTCCTCCCCTGAATGTATGCATCATCAGACAAGACAGAAGAGCTTAATGAAGTCCTTCAGAGAGATTTGAACTTAGTGTCCACTTGGGTGTCTGAAAACAGGCTGAAGTTAAACATCTCAAAAACCAAGAGCCTAATATTGGGATCCAAGCATACTATAAGAAAAGACGTGAAGCTAAGTATATCTTTAGACGGAACAGCTATTGAGCAAGTTAGAGAGGCAAAGCTGTTGGGTGTCACACTTGATGGAACACGCTCATGGTCAACTCACACCAACAATGTGGTTGCCAAAATGAGCAGAGGTATTTCAATTATCAGAAGGTGTAGGTATTTTCTAGCCGATCTGATATTGAAGCAAGTGATACAGTCATTAGTTCTTTCTCACCTTGACTACTGTCCAGCTGTCTGGTCTAATGCCTCAAGACAAGAGCTCAATAAGATCCAGCTCACTCAGAACAGAGCGGCCCGTCTGGCCCTGAACTGCTCAATGAGAAACAGTGTGGAGGGGATGCATACCAAGCTGTTGTGGTTGAAGGTGGAAGACAGACTGGATTGCAGCCTGATCTTGTTCATGAGGAATATATATATCTCAAGAGAACCTATCTGTTTGTATTCACAGCTAACGTGTACACATGATCGACATAAGTATAATACTAGGCATGTCTGTAGGGAAACGTTCACACTGCTACTACCAAAAACCAATGCAGCAAAGAAAACTGTGTTATATAGAGCCATGTCATATTGGAATAAACTGCCAGTACATCTTACTCAGATAACCAGTAAGATAAGTTTAAAAAATAATTTGAAAAGAGCATTGAGAGAAAAAGAAATTAGTTTACATTAAAGAAAAACACAGATACTGTAGTTTACACTGTAAAGATATGATTGTCTGAGAGTTTAATCCCTTTTATTGTATTTTCTGTGATCTGATACTCTGTTTGTGTACTGTAATGCTATTTGGAAATATTTTTATATTTTTATATGTAGGAATATTGGAATATATTTTTAAATGTATGCTACTATAATGTTATGTATGTATGTACTGTTTTTGTTGTGTGTGGACCCCAGGAAGACTAGTTGTTGCTGCGGTGATGACTAATGGGGATCCGTAATAAAGATAAAGATAAAGATATGAATGGGCAACCAAGGCGCGCCAGCCCATGACGTGGTTCCACACCAAAAGCACCCAGGGCCAGCTCTATGTACACGTCGAGACCCAAAAAACACATGTAGTACTTTTCTGGGCTAATTGTTCTGATTTAATCAGAACCTAATCTTCTAATCTGCTCTACGTTGTGTTTAAAACCTTTAAAGCCCTGGAAAGTACTTTTAACAAAGACCGGGAGGTCTTTGTTTGACGACCAGCGGAGCAGCAGGAGAAATGGAGAGGAGAAGGTGGTAAACAGCATCTGTTTTAATTAAAAGTTAAGAGTGTAATTACAATGAAAAATGGATTCTGCAATGATATAAGGGTATTCAAGTACTAAGCCACAGATCCCTTATATCAGACTAATATTAAAGTAGAGTTGATAAGTCGTTGATGGGCTTTGTTCGCTGGCTGATGAACAAAGCAAAGTCTGTTCTCCCTCCAAAAATGTTCTTCTTTGTTCTGCTCCTCTGCTTCCGCATCGTCTCCTCCCGTGTGAAGAGGTGGGTGTGGTTCCTTGGTGGTTTCGTTTCAGAGTCCCCCCATCGTCACCACACCCCCCTCTTATATCAAAAGCCTGGAGTCTCTGCGTGACGTCACCAAAGTGACATCATCAGATGTTTTCCTCCAATCCCAGGCCTACTAAGTTTGAATTTGAACTAGGAGGTTGGCTTCACAGCCAACTCTATATTTCCTTTGTTTTCCAGTCAAAGAACAAACACCGTCTAACAACCTAATACTTGGGTTATTGCTCTCACAATATATATATATATTTGAATTGCAATTGATTACATAAACACAGAGATATCATAATTGAACACAGTCTGGTACCATTAAGCCTAGTTTCACCCTAGGTGAAACTAGTTTTACATTGCAGGGGATTTAAGTCTGTAACACAGTCTGCTGACTTTCAGTGAATAGCTAACAGGCCTAATCATTCTTTTAACTTACATCACTATCTCTTTTATACAGTTTATACTTTAGCGTTCATTAATAATATGTTCCTCCATGATTTACCAAGATCCAGCCTAACAGTCTCACATTGATGGTAAACATTCTACCTCAGTAAACACACCTAATTTATTTAACTATAATTCCTATTTGAGACTTTTCATACTACTCAGAACAGTTGACTGTCCTTGTGTCCCTAGGCCGCGAAGCAGCTGATAACAACTTCATGTGACCTCATCATCTCATTGTGTTTAGCTAGGGCTTATCTGAAATCCTTCCTGTCCCACCCTAAAGGAGCCAAGTGGCTCCTTTGTTCTAGCACTCCCGAAGGGGAAGAAGGAAGCTTGTTCATACAGTTTCTTTGTCTTTTACAGCCGGCCCACAACCTGTTGTGAGGGTTCTTGCGTTGACTAACTAAGGCAGCTGTTTTCTGATCAAAGCTTAATCTTATGACCTTTTCTATTGGGAATAAAATATTCAATACAGTTTAGGATTTATGTTCTATCAAAAACTACTACACACATCAATGGTAATTCTAATAAGAAAACCAGACAACGTTCCCCCCATGCCGTCTGGGACGAGCGGCAGGAAGCCGGCCAAACAAGACACAGATATGGGTCCCATATGACGCGTCCGAGGGAAAAAACCCTGTCAACACCGCTCTGTATACAAGAGGGAAGACAGGGAATCCCCCAGAGAGACCTTCCACGTGAGTAACAATTGAAAAGATATATGTAAACATTGAGCCACATGACCAAAAGCCCAATACATATTCAAATAGAGAGCAGATCAGAAAACAAACAGTTTCCAACGCATCACATCAACCAACCTTGACAATGACAGTGGTCCGTAGTATGGAGCCTGAAAGAACTCACGGAAGTCTCATGGCCAATAGAAGCGCGCCCAGTGATGTATTCTATGGCCGGGGAAATCCCGTGACCCACCTATCCAAATATTGCGTGGGACCAGGGAACTCCCCCCCCCCCCCCTTTCCCCTCCCTGTGATGCGCTGACCCCACAGCGTGACAGGAAGACCGACGAACAGGAGGTCCAACCCCCTGGCCAATCAGTAAACAGGGGGAGGGGTTTATCAGTTCACCCCCTATGACCCCACACCCCGGATACGATGAAAATAACAAGCAGCGCATGACACCAGTTGTCTAGCATGCTACATGAAAAAGCGTATATCCTCTAGGATAAAGCTTAACAGTTGCACGCCAGCCACAGACGATAAACTCGTTTGTGTAAAAAACTGGTTTTTATACAAGGCTCATGTGCGAACTCGCCACCCGCATTTTTATACCTTTACCAAGTAAAAAAAAATAAAAACAGACGTTAAAGAGAGGGTCCAAAGACCTCGGTACAAGCTACATATGTGATTACTTCTGTAGGCTAACACTCAACCTAGTTGTGGACTCGATGCCATGTTTCCCAAACGTAACAGAATACACACAACCCCCTCAGATAAAAAAAGTTAAGTTAACTCTTACTACTGCAAGAACAACGCCATCTTTTATGATGAGAGAAGACAAGTCTTTTGACAGAGTGCTAGCTACAGGCCTTGCTAAGCACAGATATATATAGCGACCAGAAAACAATTTTCAAAGAAAACTGCCCCACTCCCTAAGCAAGCACACAAGGTGAGGGTTATACATCGTATCCCCAATATATAGTGAATAAACACACGTTTTGTAACAAAAAACAGTCCCTCACCAGGAGGGACTTTTTATTTAATAACAAAATTATATGTTGGGGGGGGGTAAACAGGGGAGTCACTAGCGCCGCCTGCCGCATGCAGAGCACCGTTTTCCCCCACGGGGAGCCGGCCCGGAGGGACGGTGCTGGGGAGTCTCCTGGTCACGTTGATCCCTACCGTACCCTCCGGGCGTGGGACGACTGGCTGCACCGGTCGCGGCACTCCCTCCACTCCTGGCCTTCTTGGCAGAAGGCCCAGCAGCGGCGGCGGTGACGGAGGCAACGGTCGCAGCCCTCTGCCGGCGTTGCTTCTTCCGGACATCACCGGTGGTATCGGGTCGGGGGAAATGGGGCTGGAGCACGGAGCGCTCCTCCTCCATCTCCTTGCAGGCTGCCGTCATCTGCTGCATGGCCGACCCGAATAATCCAGCATCGGAGAGGGGGGCCGTGAGCAGCAAGGTGGCGCTGGATGAGAGTGGCCAGGGCGCGCTCCTTCCCGGCGGCTATCGCCTGCAGCTGGGTAAGGTGCAGGATGGCTCCAGCCGCCTGGGTGTGAAGGTATCGTTGATGGTCATCCAGTACCGACCCGCCCGCCATCAGCCCCGACATGTAGCACGCCAGCTGCGCGATGTTGGAGGTCGCAGCCAGGCTCTGTGTCGAGGCGATGTACACCTGGTCACTCCACGATGCCAACTGCCTAACCGATTTCCCCTGGGGAACCGGCTTCCTTAACGGCTCCCACACCATTTCGGGGCAAAGTATGGCTGCCATCGGGCTATCAAGCCGAGGCACCCCGTCCTTAAGCCCCTGGACCAAACCCACCACCCGCGTGACTGGCACGTAGGCTGGGGTAAGGCCAATGATGCGGGATATTACCTGTCCCTGTGTCACGTAAGCCTCCATTGCTGGGAAGAATGGGCAGACAACGCCCGTCTCTCTCACAGGACGACGTTGCCACGCCATTAGCGTTTGCGGCGGCCGCCATGAGCTCGGGGAACAAGGCAAGCAACTCCCCTTGCATACCTTCCTCCACGTCACTCGCGTCCCTCGCGTACGGGAGGCTGCCTCGGCCGCCAACGTCCGACGCGGCAGATAGCTGGGCATCTTGTCTCGGGGTTGGAGGTTCTAACCCAGCCCTGGAGTACAAGGAACCCCAAGGAGACGCAGCACCCCCTGCCACTCCCGAGGGGGAGAGTGATACATCTCTACTGGGGCTTCGAACAAGAGAGCTCCCGCCCCCTTCATGTAATCCTCAGTTTCCATCGGAAATGGAGAAGAGGCAAGAGAACTCTCGCTCGGCTCCAGCACAACACTAAAACCAGGCCGTTCACCCCTGCTGCTCGCCGCCTTACGACGAGAGCGAGCTGAGGCGAAGAGTCTGCGATGCAAATCCTCTGCCACCAGAGGTGCTGTCGGTCTATCGGCCGACTGTCCACTGGTGGGGGAACCAGGGCCGGAACCCGGCCATCTCACAGGAGATGGAGGTTCAACGGCCCCTTGGCGAGGCAAACTCACCACCGGGCGCCGCCCAGGCGCACCTGGCTGCCACGACCGCGGAGCCAGAGACGCTGCGATAGTGAAGCGCTGGTGGAGGGTAACATTGTGAGCGTCTAGACCCTCCGACGGCGAAGACATTATCTCTTAGTTTTTTCGTAAATTTGCGAGAAAAAACAAAGATACAATGTCAACGTAGCTCCTTTCCAACAACTATTTCGGCACTAAACTTAAAGTGGTGTGTTACAGACACTTTTCGGTGGTGAAAATAGGGAAGGAGCTGATGGTGTGGCCACGACCCCGCTTATGTAGAGGAGCAGATGTGGGTGTGGCCAGGTGGATGGGTGTGTGCATGTGGAGAAAATTATTCATTAGTAGATTGGATAAAGGGATAGTTCCAATGGGTTAAATACCAATGCATGAGCACCTGGTGAAAAAGAAAAGCTATGGACTAAATGTATGAAATGTCAAGCTAGCTTAAATGGTACTGATGTCGTTGGCCTCTGAGGGTTTCTCCCCGGTTACACGTCTGAGAATAATTACAGTGATTGGTTGAGTTTTTATAGAGCCTCGGCCTCAGGAGACCGCGCTCTTTTTGTAAAATGGCGGCTCTTTAATTACCAACGCAAACAAGCGACACCATGTACACATGTTCCAATTTACCGCAGCGAGGGGAAAACATCAACATGAAAATAATGCTGTCATCGCATGAGGGATTAGCGCGAAATAGACATCAAACTCAAACATATTTTTCTTCTCTCTCCTCCGTCTCTTTCTCTCTCTCTCTTTCTCTCTCTCCGTAACAAACGATCATTATTCCTGTTTGCTCTGTAATCCTATACGCAGACGACGTTGCTTTGATCTCTTTGCGTCGCTGTGGTGATTAATCTGCATGTACTTACAATGTAATGTATAAGATCTACAATATTTGGCTTCTCCTTCACCTCTCATCACTGTGCCCCCGCAGCAGTCTTAACAAAAATAATAAAAACCCACGTGTTTCGGATCAGTTGAATTAATCACCGTTTATCCGGCGAGGGGTTAATTACTAGTTTTTGGAAAAACACCCCGTATTAGCTTTTCTCTCCACTTAGTGCTCTCCATCTCTGTCACCTGCTGGATAACTGAGATGTCAGGTGGGTTAGAGAGGAGAGGAGGGTTGAGTTACAAACCAAACTTCAGCTGCAGTAGGCTACAGTAGAGTCAGGTAATAGGCCAACGGAGCCTCGATAGTCATGCTAGCACAGCTTTGTAAGGAGTAGTGTGTGTGTGTGTGTCTGTGCGTGTGTGCGTGTGTGCGCATGCATTTGTGTTTGTGTAGGACAGACATAAAGTAAGAAAGAGAGAGGGGGAGCAAGAGAGTGCAAGTGTGTGTGTGTGTGTGTGTGTGTGTGAGTGTGCGTGCGTGCGTGCGTGCGTGTGTGTGTGTGTGTGTGTGTGTGTGTGTGTGTGTGTGTGTGTGTGTGTGTGTGTGTGTGTGTGTGTGTGTGTGTGTGTGTGTGTGTGTGTGTGTGTCTGGTGTTTTGAGCGGGAACTCCAGGCAGGCAGTGTGAGTAATGCCCCGGCCTTTGGACGTCTCTCATATGAGGCGACGTCAGAGCCTGTTAGTAAATGATTAATCAACGCCGTTATTTGGGCTAATGCCGTCTGATAGCGTTTTTTTCCCTAGAAGCTCTGGAATTTGTCTACACAGCTGGACTTTTACAAGGCCTCTCTGGTCTGTGATGAAGAGAGGGAGGGAGGGAGGGAAGGAGAGAGAGAGAGAGAGAGAGAGAGAGAGAGAGAGAGAGAGAGAGAGAGAGAGAGAGAGAGAGATAGAGAGGGGAAGAGGAATATGGAACGGAGCTGCAACGTTGCAACACTGTCAGGAACATTCTTTGAATGATGTTGAAAATAAGAGAATGCATTTGTCATCCATGTCATCACTGTAGTAAATGGTGCTTTGGCTCAGTCCCAATGCTGTACAGAACAATATGAAGGGAGCTTGTCTGCTTCACTCAATTAGCTGTAATGTAACTGTTGTTTTTATTGTTACAGTATTCTTCTTCTTCTTTGACTGTCTTGATACATCAGTCTGAATAGATGTTTCATTCACCTGATCCATGACTTCTAGTCCATATCCGGGGATGCACACGCCACAACTCCTCGCAGACTTGCCAATTTTCTTTATAAACCTTTATTTTGGGAAAATGTGTACAGTATAACGTAGCATCCATTATTTTGTTCTGTATGTCTGAAACAGACCTTCCTGTACATGTTTGTGTCGTTTCCTTTCAGCGTGAAGCAAAATTATTATCATTAAATGTATTACTATTAAGGCTGTCAATCTATTAAAATATTTTATCTGATTCATCGCAAATTAATCGCATATTTCTTATCTGTTCTAAATCTACCTTAAACTGATCTTTTTCAAGTTTTAATACTCTTATCAACATGAGAGTAGACAAATGCTTGCTTTATGCAAAAGAATTCATGTTTATTTATTGCCACAATGAGAAATACTGTCCAGAATCTTCAAGTAAATGTGCAAACTGCATTCTAAAACAAAATGCTGAAATCATGAAAATATTTAATAAAAGCCCAACAAAAAAATAACAGATGGGCATACCATTTTACTAACTGTAACATTACATAGTAATGATTACTAACACAGTAGTGTGTTGAACTTTACACTTGAACTATTCATCCCCATTTTTTTGTTTAAGCAGCGATTTAACACAAAAGGATGACCCTCATGCATTGCGAATTTGCATCAAATTCAAAACAGTGATGCACAAAATAAAATAAAATAATAATTTAAAACAATGATTGAAAATGTTTTATGAATAAAGTGTGCATGAAATAATAGGGGAAAGAAAATGTTAGGAACTTGTTACATTCACCCACACAAGGGCTGAGGACTCACACCCCCCGCCCCCCCCCCCCCTAATAAATATTTATCTCGCGTCAGAAAAAATAGTACCATAAAATAATTTTGCGTTAACTCGTTAATAACGCGATACCTTTTACAGCCTTAATTAATATGTAACTCGTTTTATAATTTTTTTTAAATGTCAATGTACAATTAGATACCGGAAAGTGTCAACCTGAACTTGAGATTCCGACAATGCTGTTTTCTCAGCAACGAGCGATAGATCAGAAAATGGATTTCACTGCTGAAATCGCAGTGAATTGTTGGGGAGAGTCACTGCAAACGTAACACGTTACAGTTGTAACACGCACGTTGCATAAAAAAAGCCATTGTGACGTCCTCAACATTCCTGAAGAAAAATACGATTCCTCCACAGAACGGCGGCCTGACATCTGGGTTTTCACACAAAATAAGTCAAATTCAAGATCCGGTGGTATTCTTTTATTAATATAACGTGTTTGTATGTTGTGGAGCTAAAGCCGACACAGCTGTCTGTGTTTATCTTTTCTACGACTGCCAGCATAGTTGTTACATGTCATGCTAGCGCTGCTCTGCAAGGAAGGCCAAAGCAGGGCGATGACTTGTGGCTCATTTGTAACACATGTAAGCTTTGTAACTGCTTTGATTGCCAAGCAAAGTTTGATACATTTTCCCCTTTATTTGCTTGTTTGTTTGCTCTTTCAGAAAGCCACCAAAGTGATTAATAATAATAATAATAATATCTTAAATTGATATAGCGCATTTCAGGAGACCCAAGTGATTAGGGGTGTCGCTGCATTTTTGTGGTGAAATGATTGGTTGATCATCCGAGGATCAATGCGCCATCACTCATGGCCATGGGCCTCCGCTAAGGCATGGGCCGAGTTGGCCATTACTCGGTTAGAAGTGATTCCATTATATTTTAAATCAGATTAGCGTTAGTATAGTATTTGTACAACTTCCATCATCATAGTCGCTAACTAGAGTATGTGGCTGTGTTATCAATGTACTCGCCAACAAGTAAGGACATAAATGTGCCAGTTGGTACATCCAATATGTAAATGGTGCATTTTGTGATGATTCGGTGTTGATGTGGACCCAATAGCAATCACAGGACGAGGGTAGAGAGACAGGCAGGACACAATGGGATGTAGTTGACAAAAGGCTTTACTTGTTCTTTCACAAGGCTTAAACTACAAATCATGAAAGAAAACCTCAGCAGGGCTGGGACAGAACATAATACGAAAACCCGATATACAGGGTACAAACGTGGAGAGCAGGATAACAATGACAAGATACATTAAACATTAAAGACATTTGGAGGATACACATATTAATTGCCATTAGCAGAGGCAGTAGGGGGAGTAGCGGGAAAACTCCACTAGAGGGGGGTGCAGGGCAGGCTCTCTGAGGTGCAGGGCAGGATCCCTGAACTGGCGGGGGAACGAAGCCAGTCTGCTGGCCAAGCGGATCCTGACAGTACCCCCCCCTCGAAGGATGGCTTCCAGACGTAACGGAAGCCACGGGCGAGGCGGGGGGCCGGGACCCCGGGAAGTTATGGGTGAACACGGGGAGAGCCTCTGGGAAAAGGCCAGGACGGACAGGATCAGGCTAGGGCAAGGGGCCGGAGAGGGGGCCGGAGCAGGGGAATCGGGGAACAGGATCAGGCAGGGGCAAGGGGCCGGCGAGGGGGCCGGAGCAGGGGGATGGCGGCAACAGCCCAGGATCTGGGGCTGGGACCAGAGACCCCGACGCAGCCGGCGGAAGAGACGACCGGCCTGCAGCGTGTCGCCGCCGAGGTCGACCCGACGTGGAAGCAGGCCCGGGGGAGGCGGCAGGACCAGGACGCTCCTCCTGGGTTGACTCGGCGTGGGAAGGCCACACAAGGACGCTCCTCCCGAGTTGGCTCGGCGTAGTCCTCCCAAGGACGCGCCCCCTGGGTTGCCTCCGCGTAGTAGTCCTCCCACCAGGGCGATGAAGGGGACGTCTCCTCTTGGGGCTGCGGCGTTGGGAGCCGCACCTCGTCCTGGGGGCTCCTCGGAGGGCACGACCAATCAGCGGGCATGGCGACGCCTGGTCTCCGGGAAACGCTCCCTGGAGCTCCATGTCAGCGGAGGAGGCAGTGCTGGCCGCGGTGGTCGTGGTAGCAGTGAGGGCTAGTGGTAGAGGCTGTGCCAGGTCTCCCTCGTCCTGCTTGCTGGGTCCAATTATGGCCGGTTCGTTCTGTGATGATTCGGTGTTGGTGTGGACCCAATAGCAATCACAGGACGAGGGTAGAGAGACAGGCAGGACACAACGGGATGTAGTTGACAAAAGGCTTTACTTGTTCTTTCACAAGGCTTAAACTACAAATCACAAAAGAAAACCTCAGCAGGGCTGGGACAGAACATAATACGAAAACCCGATATACAGGGTACAAACGTGGAGAGCAGGATAACAATGATATGACAAGATACATTAAACACATTTGGAGGATACACATATGAATTGCCATTAGCAGAGGCAGTAGGGGGAGTAGGGGGAGTAGAGGGAAAAACTCCACTAGAGGGGGGTGCAGGGCAGGCTCTCTGAGGTGCAGGGCAGGATCCCTGAACTGGCGGGGGAACAAAGCCAGTCTGCTGGCCAAGCGGATCCTGACACATTTATATAGCAACTTTTATCCAAAGCGCTTTACAATTTGTTCCTCAGATTTTATCCATTCACTCACACACCGATGGCGGAGGCAACCATGCAAGCTGCCAACCTGCTCATCGGGAGCAGTTAGGGGTTAAGTGTCTTGCTCAAGGACACTTTGACATGCTGCCCGGGAATCGAACCGGGAACCTCCGGATTACCAGATGACTGCTCTACCTCCCAAGCCACTGTCACCCCTATATGTTTTAGATAGCGGGATTCTGTTTTATACATTATCAAGCATTACATCACGCGCAGGAGTGTGTTATGTGAATTAGATCATGCCTAGGGGTGGTTGTTAGGCCTGACGCGCAGCGGAGGGTCGTTAGACCCCCCTAGGCATGATATAATATTGTTTTGACAATGGGTCATGACAAACCAATTACATAATCCAACATTGTGTAAACTAACATATTCCACTGTATCTTTTTTTAATTATTCGTTACGAATATATCCATACTTCCATTGTGTCCGGGACATCCAGTGAAATCGCTTTGTGCGACAGTGTCCTTTTGCAGAGGGAGGTTGCTACAAAGCATGCCATCTAACTACAAACTTCATATAAAATGATGCTATAGAGCCACACTCCGTTATGCACAAGTTTACAGACATACATGACACATGTTATACGAAACCCCCCCCCCTCCACCCACCTACCAATCTCCTACCGACCTCCTCCAATGTACAGTTTCTTCGTCAAATGTATATACTCTCTTTTTTAGACTCTTGTTATGGTTTGTATGCGACCCCAACAGCACGACACAGACAGGTAATTCAGAGTTAGCCAAAAACAAAGGGCGTATTTATTTGTACAACAGAAATGTGCGACAATGTTCCTTTAAGGACAAAACAGAAGAGGAGAAGAAACAGCGTCCAGTAACTTGAGCAATAGCATAGTTGGGCTCTGCGGCTCTGCAGAATTATGCTAGCATAGTTGGGCTCTGCGGCTCTGCAGAATTATGCTACTCCACTTGAGGGGAAAAATAGGAACGTAGAATGTCAATAGCCCAAGGCAGAGTCCAGTACCGTAGCAATATACAACTCTTCAAGGAATTAGGGCAACACCCAAAGGCGGACGCAAAGCACAGGGTCCAGGACTAACGTGGATAAATGTTCAGAGAGAATGGTCTTCATAAAGACTCACCAGGAGCAACACCGAAGGCAATTCAAAGGCACGGATCCACGGGAAGGAAGAGTGAGTGAACAGCAAAACTCCAGGGGATGGCAGGGAAGCGAATACATCTCGCACAGGAGAAGAATGGTGGTGACAAGACGACCGACAACGAATGACCTGCAGACAGCGTATAAGAGTCCTCCCGACGAGCTGATTGGAATTCATCTCAGGTGCGTGATGTTAATTGACGCTGAGAAGCACGCAGTGCTGGGCCAGCCCTCACACTTCTTGTATCACAAACAGTACTGTATTTGTAAATCTGGTATGTCATAAATGTATAGATGTAGCAGTACTGTCTATCTGTATGTCATGTATGTCATATATGTTATGATGAATTGAAAATGGGGGACCCTGATGTAAACAAGACGAAAGTCTTTCTCTGGTCTGCATTCCCTGTGTGTATTGAGCCGTACTGTACCCATTCTTGTACCCATTCTGCAATCTGTTAATAAAATGTTCAATCAATCAATCAATCAAATATAAAAAAAATATAAAATAAAAACGTCTGACTTTTTTTTTTCTAAATCTCCGCGATTTTTCTTTTGTTTCACAATGAGTCATGACAAATTAATTACATAATCCATGTGTATGTAACAAACTAAACTTATTCCAGTTGACTATCTTTTTTGGAGGATTCGTTCAAAAGCTATTCATACTTCCATTTTTCTATGGCGGATTGATTCAGACAGAAAAAAAAAGTAATTCGGTTGTGGGAGGGATCTGGGGTCACGTGGAGTGTGTTATACAACTTCACTGTTTCAGCCAATCAGAATCAAGACATTTGCATGCCATTGTATAAATCAACATAAAAGAGTAGCTTGTCTGAAATATTGTTGATTCGCCATGAGAATGATTTGTTCTATGCTGTTTTTTTCTTTTTTCTTTTGCCGTGTTACAACCGTGATTCATTCAACAATTGTTACAATTAAGCCACTTTCTGTTTCCTTTCTCACAACTAGTTTTTTCGATTGATGATAGCAGATAAGTCGTCTGGAAATATTTCCTGCATATGTAGCACCCTGAAAATATGGCTATTATTCAGAAGTGCTGACTTGCCTTTTATCTCCCCTTTGTGCACAAAGACATGTTGACTAGTTTCCATTGATATTCTCACGAACAATGACACAGGCTCCTCCTTCTTCTACCGGCTGGAATATGGATTATTAACAGTATCTCTGGATCATATTCACCCATCATTTTCCCTGTGTGACTAGTAGGCGGTACCAGCAGGGGGCGGTGGCAGGCAGAGAGTGTACGGGAGAGAGGCAGGCAACGAGGAAGAGGGAATCACCTGGAGGTGGGAAGAACCGGAAGCTCTCTTCGGCGTGGGATGTAGCCGTGAACGGTCGCAGCTACAACGGGAGGTGCTTTGGAATAGCCCCGTTAAAGAACCACCAGAGAGCCCCGCCGGAGCGAGCGACGGGTTACGAGACATACTTGCTAGTGACGGGTTATCCTAGGAGTATCCATGATAGTGCGTGAGTAAGAGAGACTGAGCCCCAGGACTGACGTCCATAGGTAGCGGGTTATAGTAGCAGCGTGACGGTATAAGTAGCATGCTGCTAACGGCTATATTGACTCCAGAGAACCCCGAGCGCGAGGCGCTGAAGAAGACCGGTGGTATAGTCAACCACGTTGCGCCACAGTATAACCGTGTAGCAGGTGGGCTGTTTGGGACCCAGAGTGTAGCTTCAGTGTGAGTGAGGGCAAGTGTATGGATGCGCGTCGACTCTGCACCGGCTGTCTACAACCAGTCTGCACCGGCTGTCTTCAGAGCACGGGAGTTCTTCCGTCCAGCAGAGGTCACCATCACCCAGCACACGCTCTTAGCCAGCTACTGCCCTCTGCTCCAGCCCCGCTTGCTGGCGCCCATGACGAGAGCGTTCCACGCCATCTGGCTACCCGGACGGTGGTGGTGCGGCGAGGCCGCCATCTTGGTTGAGTACATTAGGGCTTCGGTGCCCAGGATCTTATTGCACAGTACACAGTGTGTCGCGGCCTAAAGGGCGAAGAGAATTGTTGTTTGAACCGAACGCTAACAGCAGCGTGGAGGGGCAACCCCAAACATTAGAAGCCGGCTTTAGCTAGGACTTTTGCTTGGTAAAGTGGGCCCACATTTTTGGTTTCCTTTGAGTGTGATAACGTGTTTGTTCTTTAATAATATTTTCCCATCTAATTAACCCTTTCCCTGTGGGGAGGTTACAGACCTCGTGCATCATAAGTAAAGCCTAGAGAGGTATTATTCTTGCCGTATAATTAAAGCCTGTCAGAGGTATTATACAGGGTGCTGACCCAGACGTGGGTGATGAGTCAAACACATTGAAGTATATTATCCCTGATACTAACCCAGAGGTGGGTGTATAATATACGTGTCTATGAGGTATTGAGTTACAAACGGAGCTATAGTGGGACTTCAGTCCATTTGACCACTCCTATTAAATCATTGTAACTGAACAGTACAATTAACATTAAACATTAGATGGGATTCTGTGTGCGTGTCCATTCCTGTGCCCAGTATTAACTCTTTTGGTGTGGGTAACGTATATGGGTGGTTGACGTTTTAGGCTGAACATTTTTTTTTAAAATATATCGCATATGAGTAATGGAAATCATTCAGTTCTGTTTTACGGACTCTTATCTTTCAAAAAATATGTGTGGTATTGTAGATTTTTTCGTGTAATATATTTTTTTTCATTAGTATAATGTGCTAGTGAGTACAATGGTCATGTGGTGTGACATGAAGGTTATTCTGTACAAAATTGAAAAGGGGTGTATTTTAATTATGTATGTCTATTTATCAGCATTCCTCATCACTACTATACACATTTCTAGCATTTCCTTGTGCAAATTAGTTACATTTTGCATAATTTTTCTTAATCAAAACTCATGGTAAGACGATTGCACTAAATTTGACTATGTATTTCTAATTCATTTTGGCAAACCTTCTTATAAAAACACCAAAATGCTAGAAATATTTGGTGACACTGTTATTTATCTGTCCCATTGATGATTTTAACATTTCTTACCAAAAAGCCTTCATAATTTCATAATTCTGAAAGTCACCCCAAATGATATGCCGTCACGCCATATGATGAATCACACCACACAACAACCCGTAATGCGTAATGTATTTAATAAATTTAACAAACAACCAAAAACATATGAATTATATCATGGGTTCAAATTAAGAAAAACTGTTATAAAATGTTATAAACAGTGTGTCACAAAATACACCATATAGCACTTGGGTTCTGAACAACTGAAGAAACATATGAATTAATCGTCCAACCGTTACAATCAATTGTAATAATCATTGACATTTCTTTTTAATAATTTTTTTTATTCAAGACATACATTAAATGTAGTCGAACATAACAGTAGAATCATTTTGAAAAACTGTTTTAAAATAGTGTCTCACAAAAGACATTAATAGCACTTGGGTTCTGAACAACTGAAGAACCTGAAGAAACATCATCCAACTGTATTAATTCCAAGGTGCTGTCTCATTTGAATATTTTCCTATCAATTCTAAAAATCTTTGAACATTTCTTTCTTTTGTAATTCAAGGCAATTTAGTTTAACAGTGACTGAACAACAAGCCTCAATTATGTATTGCCGGCTCAGTACTGATTGAACAGAAACCAGTCGTAGTTGGAAAGCATGGCAAACCGACTGCATTGCTGGGGTTGTGTGATTTTACTCAGTATTTATTTTTGGTGGTAGAAAATGCAGTCGGGCCTCCTTGGCCACACAAAAGCATTCTGCCTCCCAAGCTGCTCCAGACAATTCACCTTCAGCTCATCCTCATCTATTTCCATGATCTGCCCCACATATGGCCTTTCTCCATACTTCACTATTACAAATAGTCCCTCAACATACTTTTCATCATCATCATCATCATCATCATCATCATCATCATCATCATCATCATCATCATCATCATCATCATCATCATCACCATCTTCGTCAATGAGATCTGACTGAACTTGAATGATGACGGGACCTTTGCTTGATGGGTCAGGTGGCACCTCAGCAGGAGAGCTACTTGACTCTGCACAGGGTTGTGTTGTGGTCAAACTCAAGTTGAGTTGGCTGGTAGCAATCTGTTTTCTCAGACCCCATGTCAAATCTTCACCTTTTTCATCCAAGTGTGTGCGCGCGCACACGTGTTTATACTATGAGATTTCTAGATATACTGGGCTTTTCTACCTGTGTACAGCACATGTTGTACAACTACAGTAATATATTTTATACGTTTAATGGTTCAATTTACTTTTCTCGTCTTCTTCTCAGGACATCCTCTCTCCTTACAGGATCTCCATTTAGCCTCTCCCTGTATTCTCTTGTTCTGTCTGTACTTGCCATTCCTCTATGAAATCTGTCTCAAACTGAAAAACAAGTGAAAGGGAAATATTTCAACTACAACATCTTGTAGATAGACATGGATTTAGTTTGAGAAATGGAATAGTAGGGAAGTAGGTATACCTTAGAAAACGTGTTTATAATACAGTGAAAAGTGTTAAAAGGACAAAATATTCATTAAACTTAAGTATTAGTTATAAAATATGTATGAAATAGCATTATATATGTAGGTATTAGTTATAAAATATGTATGAAATAGCATTATATATGTAGTTAAATGCAGTTCATATCATATAGTGTGACACATGAATCATATGGTGTGACGAGAAAACCCTGCCACTCCATATGATGAAGTGTCACACCATAATGTTTCATATTGAACTTAGCACACCATTGTGCATTGGGGTTATATGCTAGCATGCTAACAACATGCTCATTGGCACATGGCAATATAGATTTAAGTTTAGTATTGACTAAAAAGTATCTTATTTTTGGCATTTTTGCATAAAATGCATCACACCAAAAGACAGTGTGAAAGGTCTAAAAGTGGAAATGCCAAAATATACCTTATATATTGAGAAAACTAAGAGGGCTAACTCACCTTCTAACCTTGTAATGACTTTTCAGAGATGTTGTCCTACTTCCTGAAAAGATGAAGGACCCCTCCACCCCAAAGGTTTCCAAACAATTGCCCGTTGAAAAATATGAAAATGGTGTCACACCATATGATATCCAATTTTGGGACAAAATCTTTTTGTTTCTGGAGCATTCAAAATATTATGCCTGGACTTTTAGAAGATCACACTAACAAGTAGACATCCGAGTTGTCAATATGTAGTTAAATAAATAACAAATGCATACATTTTCTTGTTTTTATTCAAAATCAATCGTTTTTTAATAACTGGAACAATATTCGCAAAAATGCTCTGTGCATTCATATAATACTAAATGTTCTGTGCAATATAACAAAATGTTCTCATATATTTTTTCATTATTTACTTATCTTTGACACTAAGGACTCCAAAAAGGCCATGTCACGTCAACCACCCATATATGATTAACCCCTTCCTACCCAACTCTCCCCTTTTCATTGTAAGGTTTCTGGTGGTCATTAAGGGAGGGTACTGCTTGCGGGAGGAACGAATCTATTTAGGCATATCAGTCACTAGGTGTGGGAGGGCCCACGGAGGTAATCAGGGAAGTGAGAGCGAGTTGGGGAGTACTGCTGACCGCCCCGGAGAGGCGAGGAGGACCAGAGTACCAAACCAGGTTGGTAAATCCCGGGCCCCATTCACTCTCACTACCGGGTCCCAGTTTGACGCTCCAGGCCCAAAGACGAGGGTGCAGTTAGACGGAGCTCTACTGTGTCCAGCTACCTTGTGACTGCCAGCAACCGTTCCCACGAAGCAGGGATAATCCACCCTGCTACACATAGGTAAAACCATCTCTGAGTAAAAAAAAAGTTAAGGTGAGACACCCCAGGTGAATAGGCAAAAAAAAACATTTGAATAGATATCACTATGAAACTTTCCCAGTTTGTTATGTACATAACAACTTAGAAAAAATGTATTGCAAGTTTTCTGAGAGCTTATGTTTATATGCAAAATATGCCAGATTTTTTAAAATGGTTTCATTATGTTGACACATAACACAGTGAACTTTTTACAGAAGGGATGTGTCTTTTTTATCATCCCATGAATCAGGAAATGCTGACTACAGTCATAAAAAATACATTTTCACCATGTTTTTTGGTCTAAATGTACTATAATTCAGGCTATGAATGATATATCAACAAACCCCTCTGTAAAAAGATGCAGGGTATATATAGGAAGAAATGTGAAAAGTATGGTGTGTGTAGGTGCTATGGAATGGTACATGTCTACCCTTGTGTGTAAGAAAAACGCATTAAAAACTCATTTTTGGGAAAACACCTTCAAAGTTCTGTATTGTAAAATGTCATAATTTTTTTTTAAACAGCTATTTACAAACACAATACCTAATCAAACCATTAGTAATTGACAACCTAAACACATGCCTGATAACTGAATAATAATAATAATAATGATGTTATTGAACTGAACAGAACTACACACAGGCTACAAACAGTGTAGTACAGTGTAGTACCCCCTAATAGGCAAACTAATATTTGAATAGATATCACTATGAAACTTTCCCAGTTTGTTATGTACATATAAACTAAGAAAACATATTGCAAGTTTTCTGAGTTGTATGTTTATATATGCAAATGAGGCACTTCCCCATTAAATATGTGCACATTGATGGATGCAAAATGAAGTAAAATAAACAACTAAATGTGTGTTATTGACGTTTTATTGTCACTAGTTTCATAGAAGACATGTTTAGGAAGCAAAATATAACAAAATCTCAAAATCAACAAAAAAAAGTATATTTGCCTATTCACCTGGGGTGTCTCGCCTTAAATATTTTCCCTACGTGGTACAGTTTAGTATTTCACTCAGTGGCATTTTGAGAAATAGTTACTGTACTGTACATGATGTGAAAAGGTTGAATATACAATATTATTACATGGCGTTTTAACATTAGCCAAAATGCTTGATTGTGATTGGTCAATAGTGCTCGGTTGCCCCTAACAGCGGTCAATTATTTCTCAATAATTCACCGTTGCTACGGGCAACGCGCAATAATGACCGCTGTTAGGGGCAACAGAGCGCTATTGACCAATCACAATCAAGCATTTTGATTGCAGTCACAAAAGCTAAGCTTTACCATTATGCACAGCTGCACTACATCAGGTGCAATCAAGTTCACACACCTGCCGGCGATGGCAGAGGAGCAACAGAACAACTGCGTCTGCATTTGATCTCGTCTTGTCGACGGTGTAAAATGAATTACGTATATTGTTAGTAAGTTAGCCCTGTAATAAGCGGGATAATGTATAGCTATACTCTGTCATTGTCACAAAATAATTGACCTTCACTGCGTTTAGAGCACCTCGGCTGCGCCTCGGTGTTCCAGAACGCCGTGTCGGTCAATTCTTTTGCGACAATGACCTCGTAGCTATACATTACCCCTTACTTATACAACAGGTAGGTCCGACCACGCATTGTGATTGGTCGAGAGCTTTCTAAATCATGAATATTCTCACGGTTAAATCACCATGAATATACCACTGAGCTGGCTTTAGAATGTTGTAGAAAGGAGGTAGTACCTCCACTACTTATTAGAGCTATGCTAATTAGAAGTTGTAGGAAAGATGTGAGCACCTTTTAAAGATTAGTTTCTGACGCTTATAATAGCTTAAGTATCATGCAAAAAAAAGTATTCTCTATAAAGCTGATTTTGTTTTCAGAACATCACATAGATATTAGATTAGATTAAACGTTATAGTCAGAGAACAACAAAACCTTATGGACAGCCTACATAATTTGTCTGCGTAAAAACAACACACTTGATTTAGAGAGGGAAGGTGGGGTGTGTGAAATGGCCTGCTGTTCTACACTCAAACGGAAACTGTCAACATGACCTACTCGATTTCAGTGAACTTGGCGTAGACAAATAGTTCCTAAAGATGTCTCGTTGCTATGGAATTTCAAATGGAGTAGGCTATCAACAAGCTTGGCAATGCAAACGAATGACATATAGTCTAATGCAAAGCTCCTCATGTATTATTGCTTAATTGTATTAAATTGTGAACTTGATGAAATTACTGGCACTTTTATTAAAATGGTTGTATGACAAAATTATATTGTCATATCTGGATGACTGAGCTAGTATTTCTACAACAGCTATCTGGATACTTGTCAAACATGCTCAATAAACAGCTTACATTTGGGATAATGGAAAGATCTGCTTTGCCAGTCACTGCCAATGCTCAATACCAGATTGATTGGCCAACTCATTGAGAAATGAAATGGGTGCAGACAGACAGAAGGACATCGTTTTCCTCATCCGTCGTCTTCTTTCTTTCCGTAATAGAGTTGTTTTCTGTCTAGTGATATAATGTATTACAGGCACAGTGGGATTTCAGTCTGAACCGGTAACAACCAGAACAAATGGATCAAACCACCTGAAGACAAGAATGTCTCACTGGCCTGCAGATGTATTTATAGCACATTTAACTCAAGTGTCCACCCCACCTTTCTATCTCTCTCTCTCCTCTATCTATCTCTCTTCCTCTCTCCATCTTTCTCCCTCCCCCTCTCCCCTTCCCTCTCTCTCCCTCCCCCTGTCTCTCTCCCTACCTCTCTCTCACCCCCCCTCTATCTCCCTCCCTCTCTCTCTCCCTGCACTTAAATTGTTTCTCTCCCTCGCCCTGCCTCTCTGTCCCTCACTCTCACCTTCATTTTCTGTCTCTCTTTTGTCATTGTATCTCTCCCCTCCCTCCCTCAGCCAACCCCCTCTTTCTCTTTATCTACCAGAAGAATTACCCTCATGACATCACCAATCTCTGTTGCGTAAATCACTCCCCCACCTCCTCCATTCCTCCTTCACTTCTCACATTCCTCCTCCAGCTGAAGACACCATGTCTCTAGCAAGACATACATCCCTCGTACATCCCTCCAAGACACCACGTCTCTACCAAGACATATATCCCTCCAAGACACCACGTCTCTACCAAGACATATATCCCTCCAAGACACCACGTCTCTACCAAGACATACAGTACCTCCCTCCAAGCACCTCTTATATTCAGATTCAGAGTTTTTTATTTGCCACATGGAAGCAATACAATCATACAAAATACAGTTTTCATACAAAATCATAAATACAGTTTTCATACAAAATCATAAATACAGTTCTACCATGGGCAAAAGGAGCAGGAAGAAGAATACATCTTATGGTTACCTGCCCCCTCTTCTTAAACTAAACAAGTATCAGTATCAGTTTCATTTGTTCATTTCAAACCATACAACCTATACAATACAAGACAACCACAAAACAATAGACAACAGCAACAACAGACACCACCCATGGTCCGAAAAGTGGGATGGAAGAAGCCAAGCCTGTGAACTTCCATTCCCCACACCCCGACCATCAACCGCTACACACACAACATGCAACACAGCTCCGCTTC
Source organism: Notolepis coatsorum (assembly GCF_963971535.1). Lineage (NCBI taxonomy): Eukaryota > Metazoa > Chordata > Actinopteri > Aulopiformes > Paralepididae > Notolepis > Notolepis coatsorum. The sequence continues at coordinate 76,369,499 of NC_140175.1, forward strand.
CCACATTCCCCGACATCTCAACAAGATACACATGAGTCTGACCAGTCAATAAATATTTTATATACATACTCCTTTTAATGCCAAACATCTTATCATATACATTTATAATCATCACCTCTTACTAAATATATAAATAATCATCACATCTAACTACATACATTAACAATCAGCACCTCCTAAATTAATATATACATTAATAATTAGGGATGTCCGATTCTATCGGCCTACCGATATTATTGGCCGATATAGGCATAAAAATGTGATATCGGAAAATATCGGTATCGGTATCGGTTTTCAATTTTATTTTTATTTTTTTTATTTATTTTTTATTCTTTTACATTTAGTTAACCTTTATTTACCCAGGCAAGCAAGTAAAAACAAATTATTATTTTATTTATTGTCAAAGTATGCATAATGTTGTGTTAATTACACAACAAGAGATATGTAATGTTAATTACCTGATATTATTCAGTTTTTTGGGGGGGGGAAACCCTGCATATATCGGTATCGGTTGATATCGGTTGATATCGGTATCGGAAATTAAGAGTTGGACAATATCGGTATATCGGTATCAGTAAAAAAGCCAATATCGAGCATCCCTATTAATAATCATAATCTCTACCAGACACATCATAATATATACTGTACACTAATAATCATAATCTCTACCAAGACATACATCCCTCCAAGCACCTCTTAATATATACATTAATATTCATCAACATCTACCAAGACATACGTACATCCCTCCAAGCACCTCTTAATATATACATTAATATTCATCAACATCTACCAAGACATACATCCCTCCAAGCACCTCTTAATATATACATTAATAATCGTCACCTTTACCAATAGGCCTTACTGCCTAAAGGGATAGCTCAGATTTTTGGAACCTGTTTGTTACTTTACCAGTGATGTTGTTGAGCGGTATAGTCCTTTCTCAGCACAATTCATGATGTTCCTCATACTAGCTCCAGTTATTAACCCTTTCACTACCACACTACCAAAGGGTTAACCCTTTCACTGTGACAATACAGGAGGTTAACCCTTTCACTGCCACACGACAAAGGGTTAACCCTTTTACTACCACACTACAGAAGGTTAACCCTTTCATTAGGGTTAACCTTCTGTAGTGTGGTAGTGAAAGGGTTAAACCAATGCAAAGTCAATAGGGTCGAGCTCCTGTCTGGTACCAGCCGACTGAAGACAATGCTCTAGTAGATTCCAGTCATCTTCACTCAGTTTTTATAGTTTGACTCCATTGACTTTACATTATATCATTGTGAAACTATTGTCCCTGTAACATGAAGTGGATTTGGGGCGATGTGGTGGTTGCTACAGTAAGGAACCAATTTCACTTTATTGTCAAATAACCATCCTAATATCACATGGGGTAAAAAAAAAAGAAAAAGAAAAAAAGACAACAAACAAACAAACAAACAAACAAAAATATTTGAAAGCCCATGTCGTACCACCATCACCCCACCACACAAAACCACCATAGCACCTCCAGCTGAGGACGTCATGTCCCTGTTGCTCTTTCCTCACCTCCCAACAACATCAAGTAGACTCCTCTCAATTTCACGCTGGCGACTGGTCATGCCGGACGTGTAGACGGACGTATATAACGGCGGACATATTGACAGATTTACCGCCCTGGGGATCACTGACATCAGAGATGTGCCCATTGGGTCAACGGTGCAACAGGACGAGCATGCTGGGAGTTTGAGTTCTGGACAGTTCTGGGTCACGAATAGTTAGTGTGAAAACATGCTGATCGATGTGACGTTCTGTGTGACCGAGTGAGCTGGTTTGGAAGAGCGGTACCTAATGGGAATAGTGTCAAAGGTAAATTAAAGTGGAACATGTGTGTGTGTGTGTGTGTGTGTGTGTGTGTGTGTGTGTGTGTGTGTGTGTGTGTGTGTGTGTGTGTGTGTGTGTGTGTGTGTGTGTGTGTGTGTGTGTGTGTGTGTGTGTGTGTGTGTGTGTGTGTGTGTGTGTGTGTGTGTGTGTGTGTGTGTGTGTGTGTGTGTGTGTGTGTGTGTGTGTGTGTGTGTGTGTGTGTGTGTGTGTGTGTGTGTGTGTGTGTGTGTGTGTGTGTGTGTGTGTGTGTGTGTGTGTGTGTGTGTGTGTGTGTGTGCATGTTCATGTGTGTGAGAGAGGAGGATGGGGAATGAGAGAAAGAGAGAGAACAGGTGAGAGAAAGAGATAGACAGAAAAGAGGAGACAAGACACATACAGACAGAGACACATAAAAGACAGATAGACAGAGAATGTAGGCTTCTGAAAGCAAGCAGACCCCCCAGGGTCGTCCTCCATCCCTGGTTGGTCACATTCCTTCCTACTGGTCTGGACCAGGCACTCCGCCATGCTGCGTTAGCATCGTTTGTCTTCCCCCACTGAGCTAACTAAGCTGGCATGGCCAGCAGCAGACTGCGGTTCCAGGCTGTTTTAACTGGGGTGACCGGGGGGGGGGGGTTGTCCCTGGGGGTGGGTGGGGGGTGGCCACTTCTACCGCTATTTTTTGTTTTAGTTTTTGCTCTTTTATTGTTTAGTGTGTGAACCAAAATAAATTCATTACTAGTCTACTAACAATAGGCTAATAGGCTCAAACATAAATTGAGTACCTCAGACAAATAACCATATAAGTCTGTTTTTATGTTTTCAGAGGAAGAATTTTTTCAAACTTTATTATCTAAAGATGGTGAGTTAAGAGTGTTGTGTTCACTCATAGTTGAAGACAGTCGAGGTTGAGTAGGTTCTTGTGATAAATCACATTCGCACTCCAAGTGATTAACTTCAGAGATTAACTTCACAACTGCAAATATAATGGGCTGTCCAAAAATGATTCTAAATGAAGTTTTATGGTTCTTCGATACAAGGGTTCAATTAGCAGACTATAGGCCTATGCACTGTTGACTGTCAGTCTCCTATTAAGTAATGTATAGTCTAAGGAGACTACTGATAGGACACTGTGCAGGATGATATCAACAATGACAAATAAATAGACTATCGCCTCTTTTGTCATCAAGATGTAAAAGGTCAACAGACTCCATAATTTCTTTTCCTGTCAAAATGTTGTGACTTTTGGAGCAACATTTTGTCACTTACCCGGTAACTTATAGCATGATACAGTATGGTTGGTCTGTGCAAGAGCTTTCGTTTCATTTGACACCCATATCTCTGCTCTAAAATGGAGTTTGCTAGAGCCTCTGGAACTATCAGATCTAGGATGACCAATGACATTTCAGGAGGCCACCGCTTCGTGCCACTGGCAACATGGTCATATCATAAAACGTAAATAAAGTACAAATTAACCACAGGGAAATAAGGTACATAATGAACGTCATGTTGAAGCCATAAGTTATATATTTACGTATTGTATCGGCAAAACAAACAAACTAACAGGCATTGCAGTTGTGGGCGAGTGCTCCTCATTCCTCCTTATGCAAATTTCATATTTAGGCTATTTATCAGCCTTATGTAATTAGATGATACTTTAGAAACTAAATCTTGAACACGGGCTAATTTGAAGTTGTAGGAAAGGAGGTAGTACCACAGAGAGAGAGAGAGAGAGAGAGAGAGAGAGAGAGAGAGAGAGAGAACAAACTTAGTTTAGATACAAATAACTTGAGAGAGAGAAAGTACAGTATGAGGTAGAAATATATATTTATAATGAATTATATGCCAATATTAAATAATTGTGATGCTTTGAAGGCACAACAATTGCATTTCCAATGAATATTAGAAAGCATATTTGCCGGATTTAACGTGACTTCCTTCTAATGTTAATTTGTTGATTTGATTACACCCGCGAGTCTGTACGACCAGTTTCAAGAGACATGAAAGAGGGCGGGGCTTAAGCACAGATAAAGACCAATGAAAGTGGATCTTCCGCTGCATTTTTTTTCGTAGCCGCATTTTGCGGAGACGCTCTCTGATTGGCCACTGACTGACGCTCTCTGATTGGCCACTGACATGTGCGCCCAATCGCGTGACGAGCTGTGTCTTTGCCCATTTCCGGGTCTAACAGCGGCAAACTACCTAACGCCTAGTTTATCACTGGTTAAGCTTAGGCACTCTTTCGAAGTTGGTTAAGGTTAGAGTTTGGAATCAGGGCTGGTGTTCTATCGCCCTGCTCTAAGACAAACACTAACCTTAACCAACTTCGAAAGAGTGTCTAAGCTTAACCGGTGTAGAAACAGGCGTCACACGATTGGGCGCACATGTCACATGAAGTGGCCAATCAGAGAGTGTCTCCGCAAAATGCGGCTACGAAAAAAATCCAACGGCGCCACCCACAAGTCTCTATGACAAAGGGTTCATGAGATATGAAAGGGTGTGTGTCTTGTGCATATGAGCGTGGCTTAATACTGGAGGCGTGGTTAACTTAGACTAGTGAAAGTAGAAGTTTGTAGTGAGTTCTTTGACACCGCCTGTGTGTGTATGTGTGTGTTTTCTCTGAGGCTGAGGCTGAGGCTGAGGTGTATATGTGTGTTTATCTGAGGCTGAGTCTGAGGCTCTTATGTGCATGTTCCTTTAACATAATGTGTATGTATGTATGTGAGTGGAGAAGTGCTCTGTACCCTTATATGGGCTGGTGAACTGCCTGTGACCTGGCTGGGTCGCCTGAATTCTTTCCCCAATACATTTCCAGTTCCGCGTTCGCCTTCTGCGCTCTGATTGGCCACTGACGTTTCTGGTCATGTGACATGTGCGCCCAATCGTGTGACGGCAAGTTATTTCGCCGGTTAAGCTTAGGCACTCTTTCGAAGTTGGTTAAGGTTAGAGTTTGTCTTCGAGCAGGGCGATAGAACACCAGCCCTGATTCCAAACTCTAACCTTAACCAACTTCGAAAGAGTCGCCTAAGCTTAACCAGTGATAAACTAGGCGTTAGGTAGTTTGCAGGCTGTTAGACCCGGAAATGGGCAAAGACACAGCTTGTCACGCGATTGGGCGCACATGTCACATGACCAGAAACGTCAGTGGCCAATCAGATCGCACCAGAAACGTCCATGGCCAATCAGATCGCAGAACGCGCATGCGGAACTGGAAATGTATTGGGGAAAGAATAGACGCCGGTCATTAAGTCTCAGTGTGGACTCTGTGTCCAACTTATGCAGATTTTAGGAGACCCAAAGGCACTAGAGCAAAACAAGTTAATTGTGAGCATCTTCAGAAGTGTGTGATTGTTTTGAGGCAAAAGAGTCGGAGATTGAGCGAACATTTAGGGCACAGTGGTGATTTAGAAAATATGCAAAATTCTGGAGAAAAGCAGCTCCCACACTCTCAAAATAAGATCTCAACATATCATTCCTATGGGCCAAATTTGACCACTAAAAGTATTCAAATAAAATACTTGTTGACTGAAAAATATTCTAGAATGAATGTCCTTGGCCTGCTGTACTCCTATGTCCAATGTTTCATCCAAATTGGATCAGAACAGTAGAAGTTATCACTGGTGCAGACAGACAAACAGACAGACAGACAGACAGACAGACAGACAGACAGACAGACAGACAGACAGACAGACAGACAGACAGACAGACAGACAGACAGACAGACAGACAGACAGACAGACAGACAGACAGGCAGACAGACAGACAGACAGACAGACAGACAGACAGACAGACAGACAGACAGACAGACAGACAGACAGACAGACAGACAGACAGACAGACAGACAGACAGACAGACAGACAGTCAGACAGACAGAATGACAGAACCACAGGAGTGATTGCAATACCCCCTCACAGTGCTTGAAGGTGGAACCCGCAGACCAACGTATAATTTAGACAACGTATAATCAGACAACGATTAGATCAAATTGACTGACGAAGATCCATCATGGATGGAAACATCTGATTAATAAAGTCTAAATTACACCTCAGTGTGTGGGTTCTACCTTCAAATCATGTAGCAGAGAGAGAAACAGGGAGACAGAGAGATATGCCTTGTCTCCACTGGCCAGGGTTTAGCCATGCTGCGGCCTGTCTGGAACACAGCGGGCGTCTCCATTGTCTTTACAACGTGGCCAGACCCAGCCAGGCTGAACATACTGTGTGTAGACAAGACATTACAGATACAGAGATACAGGAACAGATATTGTAAGAGATGGATACGTTGATTCCCTCACTTTTTGAAATAATGTTTACTTCTACGCTCCAGTGATGAGCTAAAACACATGTGATGATGTAGGCCTATTTGTGTATCCTCTCACGACTGCTTGGTGGGTCCAGACCCCCAGTTTGAGAACCACTGCTTTAGTTGATAGCAGACACGGTTCTAGGGGTAGACAAGGTTCGGGGGCTAAGCTCAGACCATCTGGGGCTGTGTTGAAACATGCTTTGGGTGGTCCCTGTTGTTCTTCCTGGAATTGCCTACAATTTCATTTCATTTGACTGCATTGTATGACTACTGGAAACATTACATTTGATTCATGACTTTTTAATAGTAATGTTAAGACAATTTTCTCTGGACAAAATGGACATGTGCAGGTCAGCTGAGAATTCCTTTGCCTCAAAAGATCCCATAATCATACAACAACATGAAAGCAAGACGGGTGATGTTAGCTCACCAATAACCGCAATCTCCAATTCCATAATCATTATCATGAAGATCTGGTGCACCAAGATAGAGTGTGAGAGAGAGAGAGTGTGTGAGAGAGAGAGAGAGGAGAGAGAGAGAGAGAGAGAGAGAGAGAGAGAGAGAGAGAGAGAGAGAGAGAGAGAGAGAGAGAGAGAGAGAGAGAGAGAGAGAGAGAGAGAGAGAGAGAGAGAGAGAGAGAGAGAGAGAGAGAGAGAGAGGATATAAGATATTCCTTTATTGATCCCCTTGGGGAAATTCAGGCATCATAGCAGCATGGGGGAGGGGGGAGGGGAGGTACCAGTGGAGGTTTCTCTATGACAACACGTGAAACACAAATTCACTCATAATTCATAATTATTATTAATTTACATATACCTATATATATATATATATATAAAAAAAAAAAAACTATATATATATATATTTTTTTTTAAATTATTATTATTATTTTTTTTTATTATAAATGTTTTCCTCTGTAAAAAAAATGCCAGTGATTTTTTTTTTCTTCAAAAATGGCCAAAATGTACAGCTCTGAGCAGGCCTGCACTGCAGTATTGCCTGCAGTAATTATTCGTGAAGAAAACTTCACAGGTGTGACCCATTGTTAAATAAATAATAAATAACAGCGAATCAAAATAGGCTATTAACTTCATCTAAGCACGGTCTGTGCAGTTAAACTCTTGCCATTGAATGGAGGATTGATTGATTGACAGCCCTTGACATCCAATACACAGAGGTTGAATATGATTGGCAGCCTTGCAAATCCAATCAGAGATTTCTGCATTGCAAAGTCAAAATGGGTCCAGCTGCATGTGAGGAGGATAGGTTTAGCTCGGGCCAATCTCAAGTTTCTCAAGTTTCTTTATTAGTTGTCATACAGAAGTACAGAATACTTTTATACAAAATGTAACATAAAGAAGCATTTTGTATAAAAGTATTCTGTACTTCTGTATGACAACTAATAAAGAAACTTGAGAAACTTGAGATTGGCCCGAGCTAAACCTATCCTCCTCACATGCAGCTGGACCCATTTTGACTATGTGAAAGTTGAGACTATGAGAAAGTTGTTGTTTAGTAGTTAGTAAGCTGTACAGCTATAACAAGTCAGGCTAAATTAAACTTTGCGCCAACATTAGGACCGAAGTATAAACCAGCAACTGAGCAACATGAAGAAGTGGATTTATGCATCTGGATCAGAAAAAACGTTGTGGATGAAAAAGTAAGTACAGTGCTTGTATGCTAACAGTAGCTAGGCAGCTTAGCCTACATCACAATGATAATCACCAAGCTAACTTACTGTACACACTGTAGGGCTGGGCAATTAATCGAAACAGAATCGCGATATCGATTCATAGACCTATGCAATCTAATTTCTAAGTTATGACTATTTTCTTTTATTAAAAAAAAACGTTTTTTTTTTTTTTTTTTTTTTTAATTATTTTATCTGGGTTGAACATGATTTGTGGAACTCCCTCTGGTGTTGTGGTCGTGGTATTCACTGACCTTTGGGACATATTTCGACATGCACATGGGTATCTTAGTGGTGTAGTGTATCTTGTAGACCAGGCCCATTGCAAGTTGCTGTACTCTGTCGTCTACTCTAAGCCATCCTAGGTTGTCAAAGTGGACAGGGGTGAGGTGGGTTTTAGGAGTAAGGTCAAGCAGTAGTCTGACCAGTTTGTTTTGTGATGTTTGTAATCTTGTTTTTAGTGCCTTTGAGGTGCTTTGGTACCATGAGGTGCAAGCATAGTCGTAGTACCCTTGAATGAGTGCTCCTGTTAGAGTCTTCAAGGTATTCTTGTTTACCAGAGAGGAGATCCGGTACAGGAATCTAGTTCGTTGGTTGACTTAGTTTTATTACATTGGATCCCATTTTGTCACAGGAAAGATTTGCCTCTATAGGATGGAACCCAGGTAGGTAATTTCATCTTTCCTTTTAAGATAAGATAAGATATTCCTTTATTGATCCCCTTGGGGAAATTCAGGCATCATAGCAGCATGGGGGAAGGGGGGGGGGGGTACAGGTAGTGAAAACAACACAAGCAGTGTAAACAAATAGGTCAATATAATTTACTATCTAACTAACTGAAATATACATTTTTCATTATTCACAGTATCACAGTATCCACATAAGGTGCAGTATGCATAAGGTAGTGTTATTGTCCTACTTGGGTTCCTATTAGTTCTAGGTCGATGTCTGGCAGCAGTCGCTGCCCACTGTTGTGGAGCCTGATGGCCACTGGTATGAAGGACTGTCCGAGGCGGTTAGTTGAGTGTCGGGAGGGTATGAGTCTGTGGCTTCCTTGTCACCTTCACCTAATATGTTTTGATCTGGTCAGGTGCGCTGTCACCTAAAATGTTTTGATCTGATCAGGTGCGCTGTCACCTAATATGTTTTGATCTGGTCAGGTGCGCTGTCACCTAATATGATTTCATCTGGTCAGGTGCGCTGTCACCTAATATGTTTTCATCTGGTCAGGTCCGCTGTCACCTAATGTTAATATGTTTTCATCTGTGTCCACTGACCACTGACACACAGTGGGGGATGTTTTAAAAATATTATTTAATATGTAATATAATATAATAATTTGTGCTTCACCAAAAAATTTGGTCAGCAGCCTCCACTGGGAGGTACAGGTAGCAGAAGACATACAGGTACAGGTCACATAATTATAGTAGGTACAGTGGAGAAGTAAAAATAAAAATAGAATAAAAAATCAGTGTAAACAATATACAATATAATTAACTCTGGACATGCGCATTGCTAGATCCACATTAGATCCTAATGTGAAAAACTGTGATTTTATATGTATGCACTTTATGTGCTCATTTTATGCCTGTCTTTTTTTTGTTGTGAAGCACTTTGAGCTGCAGTTTATGTATGAAATGTGCTATACAAATAAAGTTTATTATTATTATTATTATTATTATTATTATTATTATTATTATTATTATTATTATTATTATTATTATTATTATTATTATTATTATTATTATTATTAGTGTGGGTGACCTGGCGAAGCCAGGTTGCCACCCACACTATACATATCCATACTCTTTTTATTATTCTTTATTCTTTATTCTTTATTCCACCGATTTTGCAAACACTTTGCAACACGTAAGCGTTCGCGCCCCATACACGTGAAAGGTATCAAAACGAGCGGCTTGCCTATGGCAACACCGGTCTCCGAACTCGTAAAGTTTCACCGCACCGTCTGGCTACGAATCGACTTTAAACGGTAAAATTTCGGTCCCATTGGGAATGCATTGCATTTTAGAGTGTAGCAGCTGAAATAATCTTTTTCCCCCTACCTTGGGTGAATTGCGAGTGTGATCTCAATTTTGGACGTAGAAATAAAACAAACACATCAAAACGATGACACGGCTGTCAACCCGCTCACAAAAGAAAAATAAATGGAATTGGACATTTCTATCTCAACTGACGACCATTTGTTTGAAGGTTCTCCTCCCCATTGACCGCCATGCAATCGCACTCTAGAAATCACATTTTTCACACTATTTTTTAGCCTTCTGTTCCGATCGCCGAAGGAGTGCCACAATATCGCACGAATGTCACAATATCGCGCACAACCCTTCGCCTACTCGTTGTAGTGCTCATGTGCGCGTCACAACGCTTCATCTCTTATAGTTTTCTTTTAATCAATGTGACAATGCAGTCATGCATCTGCCTCCATAGAAATGCATTGAATAGAAAATATGCAAGTCATAGTGATTGCTTCACCTGTGTGGCTCATGGCTCACTCATGATTGGTTCAGCTGTGTGGCTCGTGGCTGAGCTGCCAATGACATCATCCACTTAACCCATCATTGGCCATCACTGTGTTGCAGTACTGAATTGCTGACAGCGCCCTCTGTCTTGTGGGTTGTGTCATTGTACTCAGTAGGGATATCCTCTTTCATTTTTCATTGGTCCATGTTGACCCCCTTTCATTGGTCGATGTTGACCACTCCCCCGATCCTTAGACCACGCCCCCTTAGGCCACACCCCCTCAGTGTATCTCTTGAACCGTTTGTCGTAGAGACTTGCGGATTGTGCCATTGTACTCAGTAGGGATATCCTCTTTCATTTTTCATTGGTCCATGTTGACCCCCTTTCATTGGTCGATGTTGACCACTCCCCCGATCCTTAGACCACGCCCCCTTAGGCCACACCCCCTCAGTGTATCTCTTGAACCGTTTGTCGTAGAGACTTGCGGATTGTGCCATTGGTCGATGTTGACCACCTTTCATTGGTCGATGTTGACCACTCCCCCGATCCTTAGACCACGCCCCCTTAGGCCACACCCCCTTTAAAAAAATCGGAAAAATCCGAAAACTCTGAAAAATCCCAAAACTCGGAAAAATCTAAAATCCGAAAAAGTTCAAAAACTCGGAAAAATCCCAAAACCCAAAAACTCGGAAAAATCCGAAAAATCCGAAAACTCGGAAACATCAAAAATCCGAAAAAGTTCAAAAACTCGGAAAAGTCCGAAAACCCGAAAACTCGGAAAAATCCAAAAACTCGGAAAATTCCGAAAACTCGGAAACATCAAAAATCCGAAAAAGTTCAAAAACTCGGAAAAATCCGAAAACTCGGAAACATCAAAAATCCGAAAAAGTTCAAAAACTCGGAAAAGTCCGAAAACCTGAAAACTCGGAAAAATCCAAAAACTCGGAAAAATTCGAAAACTCGGAAACATCAAAAATCCGAAAAAGTTCAAAAATTCGGAAAAATCCGAAAACCCGAAAACCCGGAAAAATGCAAAAACTCGGAAAATTCCAAATACTCGGAAACATCAAAAATCCGAAAAAGTTCAAAAACTCGGAAAAGTCCGAAAACCGGAAAAATAGTGTGTAAGAGTGTAATAGTGTAATAGTGTGTAAGT